>NW_016855471.1:0-1175 GCF_001698545.2 Rhinopithecus bieti | reverse complement strand
TATATATATATATATATGGTTTAAGATGGTAAATTTTATGTTGTATATTTTACCACAATAAAAGACAGGAAAAAAACTGTTCATAGAGGCCAGCCACGGTGGCTCACGCCTGTAATCCCAGGACTTTGGGAGGACGAGGGGGGCAGATCATGAGGTCAGGAGATCGAGACCATCCTGGCTATCACAGTGAAACGCCATCTCTACTAAAAATACAAAAAGTTAGCCGGGCGTGGTGGCGGGCACCGGTAGTCCCAGCTACTGCAGAGGCTGAGGCAGGAGAATGGCGTGAACCCGGGAGGCGCAGCTTGCAGTGAGCTGAGACTGCACCACTGTACTCCAGCCTGGGTGACAGAGTGAGACTCCTCCTCAAAAACAAACAAACAAACAAAAAAACCGAAAAAAACTGTTCATAGAGCTTTATTCTTAATAGCCCCAAATCGGAACAACCCAAATGTCAATCAACTAAATGAATAAATAACTTGATGCATATTCACACAATGGATACTGACACATGCAACACGGTTGATCCTCACTGAAAGAAGCCACACACAAAAGCACATACTGATGTGAAATTTTAGAACAAGCAAAACTAATCTAATCTATAGTGATAGATATCAGACATCAATAGTGTTGGCCTTTGTGGGTAGTGGTGACTAGAAAGGGCCATAGGGGAGCTTTCTGAGGTAATGAAAAATGTTTTACTTCTTGATTTGGATAGTTAAATGGTATATATTTTTGTTAAAATACATTGAAAGGCACACATAAAATCTGTGCACAGAGGTACACATAGATATACCCCCATGAAAAAATTCTTAGGGAAATAGTGAGGAAGGGGAACTGGAAGAGGCTAAATTCCTCATCTTGGCTACATGCTGAAAAGCTGTTGTCAGGCATGAGTGCCTCTTTAAACCAGACAGCCATACATAAATATCTTTTCATGCGGCAATTTATGGAAACACTAAGAATACTAAAATTATGATTATCTATATATGTGAATCTTAGTTTTGTCAAGCAAGCTTTTACTAATAAATTATTTAAAAGAAAAAATATAAGTACAGTAATATAAACATCCTTAAAACAAAACATAGACCTTTAATTAAAACTGATTTTATTTAAAATATTATACTATTTTCATCAAATATCTTGTTAAAATCTGAAATAAAACTGAATGCTAG
>NW_016855470.1:0-773 GCF_001698545.2 Rhinopithecus bieti | reverse complement strand
CATAAAAATTACCATATAAAGTAATATTTAACAAATTATATACTCAAAGTAGAATTTTCTATTTGTCTTTAATATGTATTCAATATAAATGCATATGATATATTTCATCATGTTTGACACTCTTCTTTTATCCCTTTTTACTACAATCACCATGACATAAGAAAATTTAGGTTTCAACTGATGTTAAAGCACATTTCTATAACTGGTGGCTTTTTAAAAATTTACATACTATATATTTGACTTTTTTTAATGTATATATTTTTTGAGACAGAGTCTTGCCCTGTTGCCCAGGCTGGAGTGCAATGGCACAATCTCGTCTTACTGCAACCTCCACCTCCTGGGTTCAAGCAATGCTCCTGCCTCAGCCTCCTGAGTAGCTGGGATTACAGGCACGCGCCTCCACACCCCGCTAAGTTTTGTATTTTTAGTAGAGACGGGGTTTCACCATGTTGGTGAGGCTGGTCTCGAACTCCTGACCTCATGATCCACCCACCTCGGCCTCCCAAAGTGCTGGGATTACAGGAGTGAGCCACCGCGCCCAGCATATTTGACATTTTAAAAGACAACAGAAAACAAATACTTCTAAATCCACAGATTACCCCACTTCTACCCCCACTTTCAGCTGAAAAGTTTTAAGAAAATCTTACAGGTTATGAGGACCAGACGGAGCTTAAAACAGATCCAGAATTTTTTTTTTAATTTTAATTTAAAAGGGTTCTATGAGCCAGAGGAATTCCCAATTCACTTTGAAATTACCATACCTATTTTGCCGT
>NW_016855469.1:0-1167 GCF_001698545.2 Rhinopithecus bieti | reverse complement strand
TAATATAATTAAATCTATTAAATAAATAATTCTATATGTAATGGGTACAAGAAACTAGCAGATACATTCTTTGGTAAGAAAAGTTACAAAAGGTATGATGATATATGTGTTTTTGTTGAGAAAATAATTTTGTCTAGTTTAGAGGTTATTTAAAGGTTGCTTCAAAATGAAGGGAAAATGATGCAGATAACACTAAATGGGCATAGAAAGTTGAGGGAAAAGGAGAATTTCAAATTTTGTAAGGTTGAATGGATAAAGTTAAATAATTTTATTAATATGGTTTTAAATTGAGACTTCATATCAAAACACATACTAATGCAAAGCTATAATTTGTTTTTTTTCTTTTGAATAAGATTTTCATATAGTAGTAATAAGAAACAGTAAAAGACTTTGGTTGACCCTTTAGGAAAACTTTAAAAAAGGGGAAGGGAGAGAGAAACAGATTCTGTGTAACTCGTGATGTCTTTACTAAGTCTTTTAATACTTGGAAAGCTTGAGTCTCCTCTCTAACAAACAGTAAAGGTTTTGCTTTTGAAATCTTTTAATTATCACTTTGGCTAAATGAATGACTATTATTTCACAATGACCTGTGATCCTATTTTGATAAAGTGTTTTAAACCTTTGGCATGTTTAATAGGCTTCACAGAATGAAATTTTAAGTTGTAAATTAAGTGTTCTGACCACAAATTAGCTCTGGGATGTTACAGAGGAACCCTAAAGCATCCAAAAGAGAGACAATAAGGCTTATTTTATTTATTAAATTGTATAGACCACATTGTCAAATAAGAAATGATGTTTAATCTTCTTTGAGTTATATGTGTATAAATTAATATGTGTCCAAAATTTGATGAGATTCCTAAATATCTGACGTGTTAAATTTCTGTATGCCACAGAAAATAACAAAAGTCATTGTTAGTTCCATCTTTAACCATGGTCACTTTAAATCTTGTTGTCATAATAAATTGATTATTCTGAAGCTTTTGTCCATAAAAGCTTTTGCAAATCCTAAAATGGTATGTCTTCAAGGAGGTTCATGGAAAAGACTACAAATATTCTTAAATACACGTTTCTGACAGCTTTTTAGATCATACAAATGCACTAGGTAAGAATTTCTGAAATTCCAATACAAAATAAATAAATAAATAAATAAATAAATAAATAAATAAA
>NW_016855468.1:0-1172 GCF_001698545.2 Rhinopithecus bieti | reverse complement strand
AAGTTATTTTATGTGTTTAAATATTACTTTTAAGAGATGTTAAATTTTAAAATTAAAGAAAAAATAGCATCATTAACAAATATGAAACATGAAACATTTTTAAGAAACAAAATTTTAAATTTAATTTTGAAAATTTAGCTCTATCTTATTGCATAGTTTACAATAATAGGATTACTTTCAATTCTAGTGTTCAATGGCCATCTAGTTGTGCATGTAGGAGTTGGTACCAGGCTTCATGCATGTCATAGCTCGATCCACATACATGCAAATTTAAGAATAATATGAATTATTTAACTATTGAAAAATATTTTTCAGATATTAGATGCAACTATTGCAAATTATGCACTAATTCTTCAGGACTTCCGGGCCACAAATTAGAATATGAAGAGACAGAAGAAAATGGAATCTCAGCACCATCAAGACAAAATGCTTCATTATGTGAGAATCTGTTGTGCTTGCCTTAACGCAGAAGATGGAGTTGTCAAGGTAATTAATTAGTGATTTATCTTTCCTAAGCACTTCTACTGCTCAGGTCTTCCCTGATTCTGAAGCAGTGTCTGTTTCTGACATGTGCAGGTACAACCCACAAACATTTGTGGCATTTAGGCTCAGTTACTTTTCGTTTCAAGGAATAGGGCAAGGGATGAAGAGAATGTTTCCCTGGGACCTGAGCTGTGTTTAAGCACTTCTACTGCTCAGGTCTTCCCTGATTCTGAAGCAGTGTCTGTTTCTGACGTGTGCAGGTACAACCCACAGACATTTGTGGCATTTAGGCTCAGTTACTTTTCGTTTCAAGGAATAGGGCAAGGGATGAAGAGAAGTGTTTCCCTGGGACCTGAGCTGTGTTAGTCAACTGAGTAAATGTTTAAGGTGGCAGGTGGCACTATGCCAGCATTACCTGTCGGATCCCAAGGGACAGAGGCACCTGTGCTTTTTTTTTTTTTTTTTTGAGACAGAGTCTTGCTCTGTCACCCAGGCTAGAGTGCAGTGGTATGATCTCAGCTCACTGCAACCTCCACCTCCCGAGTTCAAGTGATTCTTCTGCCTCAGCTTCCTGAGTAGCTGGGACTACAGACACATACCACCACACCTGGCTATTTTTTGTATTTTCAATAGAGGCGGGGTTTCACCATATTGGCCAGGTTGGTCTCGAACTCCTGACCTTGTGATTC
>NW_016855467.1:0-900 GCF_001698545.2 Rhinopithecus bieti | reverse complement strand
CCCTGTATTTCATCACTTCCTATGTATGGTTCTCGTATTAGTATGTTTTCATGCTGCTGATAAAGATATACCCAAGACTGGACACTTTACAAAAGAAAGAGGTTTAATGGACTTACAGCTCCACGTGGCTGGGGGGTCTTCACAGTCATGGTGGAAGGTGAAAGGCATGTCTTACGTGGCGGCAGGCAAGAGAAGAGGGCTTGTGCAGGGAAACTCCCCTTTTCAAAACCATCAGATCTCGTGAGACTTATTTGCTATCACAAGAACAGCATGGAAAAGATCTGCCCCCATGACTCAGTTACCACCTACCGGGTCCCTCCCACAACATGTGGGAATTCAAGATGAGATTTGGGTGGGGACACAGCCAAACCATATCATTTCTGGTGTGCATCTTAGGCCTCCCTGAGAGAGAGAGAGAGAGAGAGAGAGAGAGAGAGAGAGAGAGAGAGTCTGTGTGTGTGTCTGTGTGTGTGTGTCTGTGTGTGTGTGGTAATAAATTGATTAGGAAAACCAAAATCAACTGGAGTTCTCTTTCCTTCTCTGACTCTAGCATGCTCCCTTCAAATCTGAAAATCTGAATCTTTACCACATGAGTCGGAGCCCCAGGAGTAATTAATTCTCAGCTTGTTGGGTAATTGATCCTCAGGAAGTGGCTTAGCTAATGTACATTTCAAAAATTTAGTTGAAATGGGTATCGTGCATACACAGAAAGTTTTGTGCAGACTTAGCTTCCTGTTCTTTGTCATTTTCTTTGACATCTTTGGGGAATGATTGGGGCCCCCACCCTCACCTTCAACACACATAAATTATTTTATGTTGAGACATGCTTCATTGGAAGAAAATTGTTCGAGGGACAAGGCACGCACTTGAAATTTTACATTTAATCATGAAAATGGACAC
>NW_016855466.1:0-224 GCF_001698545.2 Rhinopithecus bieti | reverse complement strand
CAGACACAGACACACAGACACACATACACACACACAGACACACATACACACACACACAGACACACACACACACATACACACACATACACACACACACACACAGACACACAGACACATATACACACACACAGACACACACACACACACAGACACACAGACACACATACACACACACAGACACACAGACACACATACACACACACAGACACACATACACACACACA
>NW_016855465.1:0-294 GCF_001698545.2 Rhinopithecus bieti | reverse complement strand
ATCTCATGCCAGTTAATGGCAATCATTAAAAAGTCAGGAAACAGCAGATGCTGGAGAGGATGTGGAGAAACAGGAATGCTTTTTTACTGTTAGTGGGAGTGTAAATAAGCTCAACCATTGTGGGGTGCAGTGGGGCAGTTCCTCAAGGATCTAGAACTAGAAATACCATTTGACCCAGCAATCTTGTTACTGGGTATATACCCAAAGAATTACAAATCATTCTACTATAAAGACACATGCACACATATATTTATTGTAGCACTATTCACAATAGCAAAGACTTGGAACCACCCC
>NW_016855463.1:0-1336 GCF_001698545.2 Rhinopithecus bieti | reverse complement strand
TACAGAAATTAATTCAAAATACAGAAGGAGCTCAAACAACTCATTAGGACACAATCCTTTTTTTTTTTTCTGAGACTCAGTCTGTTGTCCAGGCTGGAGTGTAGTGGCACAATCTCGGCTCACCCCAACTGCCACCTCCTAGGTTCAAGGGATTCTCCTGCCTCAGCCTCTCGAGTAGCTGGAACTACAAGCACCTGCCACCTTGCCCGGCTATTTGTGTATTTTTAGTAGAGACAGGGTTTCACCATGTTGGCCAGGCTGGTCTTAGACTCCTAACCTCAGGTAATCTGCCCACCTCAGCCCCACAAAGTGCTAGGATTACAGGTTTGCAACACTGTGCTTGGCCCAATAGGACAAAATCTAATAATCTTATTTTTTAAGTGGGCAAAAGATCTGAATAGACTTTTTTTTTTTTTTTTGAGATAGAGTCTCACTCTGTCACCCAGGCTGGAATGCAATGGCATGATCTCAGCTCACTGCAAACTTCACCTCCCAGGTTAAAGTAATTCTCCTGCCTCAGCCTCCCAAGTGGATAGGATTACAGGCACCCACCACCATACTCGACCAATTTTTGTACTTTTAGTAGAGACCTGATTTTGCCATGTTGGCCAGGCTGATCTCAAACTCCTGACCTCAGGTGATCCACCCACCTCGGCCTCCCAAAGTGCTGGGATTACAGACACAAGCCACTGTGCCCAGCCTCTGAATAGATATTTTTCAAAACAAGACATACAAATGGCAAACGGGCATATGAAAAGGTGCTCAACTTCATTGATCATCAGAGAAACGCAAATCAAAACTATGATGAGATATCATCTTACCCCAGTTAAAATAGCTTACATCCAAAAGACAGGCAATAATACCTGCTGGTGAGGATGTGGAGAAAAGGGAACGCTTGTACAGTATTGGTTAGTTCAACCACTATGGAGAGCAGTAAGGGCCACATAGTGAGACCCTGTCTCTAAAAAAAATTTAAAAAACAGGCCTGGTGCCGTGGCTCACACCTGTAATCCCAGCACTTTGGGAGGCCCAGGCAGGAAGATCAAAGTTCAAAACCAGCCTGGGCAACTTGGTGAAACTGAGTCTCTACTAAATATACAAAAATTAGCTGGGTGTAGTGGAGCATGCCTGTAACCCCAGCCACAAGAATCGCTTGAGCCTGGGATGCAGAGGTTGTAGAGAGTCAAGATTGAACCACTGCATCCCAGCCTGGGTGACAGGGTGAGACTATGTGTAAAAAAAAAAAAAAAAAAAAAAAAAAAAAAGGCCGGGCCCGGTTGCTCACGCCTGTTATCCCAGCACTTTGGGAGGCTGAGGAGGGTGGATCACGAGGTCA
>NW_016855462.1:0-1312 GCF_001698545.2 Rhinopithecus bieti | reverse complement strand
ATATGTATCATGTAAAATATGTAATAAGAAGTTTTCTTACTGAACAAAATGTTAATGTGATGATGTTACTATAAATAGCTGTGGGTGTGGCTGTAAATTTTACATACATTACATTGTTTTCTATGAGTAACGGTCACAGCTGCAGTTTCTATTTACTGCACTAATTTTTTTTTTTTTTTTTGAGACGGAGTCTCGCTCTGTCCCCAGGCTGGAGTGCAGTGGTATGATCTCGGCTCACTGCAACCTCTGCCTCCCAGGTTCAAGCAATTCTCCTGCCTCAGCCTCCTAAGTAGCTAGAACTACAGGTGCACGCCGCCATGCCCGGCTAATTTTTGTGTTTTTAGTAGAGATGGGGTTTCACTATGTTGGCCAGGATGGTCCTCATTTCCTGACCTCATGACCCGCCCCAGTCAGCCTCCCAAAGTGCTGGGATTACAGGCGTGAGCCACCATGCCCGGCCTATTTACTGTACTTTTAACATATATATTGAAATCTTACTGACATTAAATCCTGTTGGCTTGGAAAAGTAGAGTGCAAACTATGGATTTAGAAGACTCTAATTTACTTCCACGGTATCATAAATCACTCTAGGAAGCATAATATTGTTTCATAATAAATAATTTATCCTTTTCTTTTTACATTCCAATATAAATAAAATTATGATGTCACTTATCATCATAGTCATTTTGGAAGGCTGACTTGGAGCTTTTATTCTTTTCTACAGTATTCCCATTTGTCCTTTTAAACAGAAAATGCCTGCCAGTGACATCTACTCACATTCCTTTAATTACAGTGATTTTCATACATGTAAATCTTGCTAGTTTTCTTTATGTGATTGTATCCTAAAGTAGATTTAAACTTCTTAGCTTTAAGATGTAATTTATTGCGTACTGCAGTTTGCTTTGTTTTTGACACATTATAACATACCTCCACTTAGTGTAGTTGACTCAGTTATATGCCATTTTCACTTTTTGCGAATGTTGATATTGACTTCACACAAATTAGCTGGTATGATATATCCAAATAAAAATATATCTTAAAAGTCCTCCAGTCCAATCAAGTTTGGTCAAGCCTTTAAAAATGCATTATCACTGAGTTCTGGCTAACTACTTGCTTACGCCTAGGAGTGGGGAAAAGGATCTTATGCCATGTGGAGGAAAATGTCTTTAGCCATGATTTTAAATGATTCACTGGAAAAGTACAAAATGAACTTCCCCTCTCTGAAGCAGAAAGTTGTATGTTTCTCCACTGCCTCTTCACATGAAAGTGAAAGAAAACTGGATTTTGCCAGTGGGATTCTCACCACCTAGAG
>NW_016855461.1:0-293 GCF_001698545.2 Rhinopithecus bieti | reverse complement strand
AGATGGAGTCTCTCTTTGTTGCCCAGGCTGGAGTGCAGTGGCACGATCTCAGTTCACTGCAACCTCCACCTCCCGGGTTCAAGCAATTCTTCTGCCTCAGCCTCCCAAGTAGCTGGGATTACAGGTACCTGCCACCATACTCAGCTTTTTTTTTTTTTTTTTTTTTTTTTTTTTGTATTTTTAGTAGAGATGGGGTTTTGCCATGTTGGCCAGGCTGGCCTCAAACTCCCGACCTCAGGTGATCCACCCACTTGGCCTCCCAAAGTGCTGGGATTACTGGTGTGAGCCACCAC
>NW_016855460.1:0-616 GCF_001698545.2 Rhinopithecus bieti | reverse complement strand
TATTTATGTATTTATATATATTTATATATATAGTTACTAGAGGGCTATGTGGAAGTAGCTATTAAATATATATAGAAAGAGAGACGGAATCTTGCTCTGTGGCCGAGGCTGGAGTACAGTGGCACAATCTCGGCTGACCGCGACCTCCGCCTCCCAGGTTCAAGCGATTCTCCTGCCTCAGCCTCTGGAGTAGCTAGAACTACAGGCGCCCGCCACCACTCCCGGCAAACTTTTTTTTGTGTGTTTTTAGTAGAGACGGGGTTTTACCGTGTTGACTAGGGTGGTCTCGATTTTCTGACCTCGTGATCCACCCGCCTCGGCCTCCCAAAGTGCTGGGATTACAGGCGTGAGCCATGGTGCCCAGCCTCTGATAACAACATTGAAGGACCTTGAAGGTTTGGGAGAATATGTCGGAGCTGTGGGGAAGGGCCAAGAAGTGTACCTCACAGAGCTAGGCAAGCAGTAGATACACTTTAGCTATATACTATATGTAATATTTATATGGACTATATACAGTATTTTTGTATTACATACTCTATAAATATTATAAATATATTTTTTCTTTATTAATATATCCTGTGGCTCCAGCCCGGGTGACACAGCGAGACCCTGTATC
>NW_016855459.1:0-1651 GCF_001698545.2 Rhinopithecus bieti | reverse complement strand
ATAATAATCTCCTAATGGCTTCCTGATGTTTCATAGGCGTTCCCTCAGAAGTTAGGAATTCCCTTTCTCTCCATGTTGCTGCGTGGGCATGGAGGACTAGGTAAGCATACTTAGAGTCTGTATATATATTCACCCTTTTTCCTTCTCCTAGTTCTAGTGCCCAAGTGAGGGCTATTAGTTTTGCCAGCTGAACACTAGTTCCTGGAGTGAGGGGATTACTTTCAAGTATTCCATTATCACTGACCACTGCATACCCCGCTTTTCGAAGTCCTTTTCTACAAAGGAACTTCCATCAGTATACAAGTTGAGGTCAGGATCAGTCAAGGGAACCTCTAAAAGGTCCCTTCAAGTGGCATAGGTTTGAGCAATTACTTGTTGACAGTTATGTTCTATCTTTTCTTCATTGTCTGGAAGAAACGTGGCTGGGTTAAGAGTTGCACAAGTGCACAGTCACAGCACTGGTCCTTCAAGCAATAGAGCCTGATATTTAAGTAAATGGTTGTCTGACAGCCACAAGTCTCCTTCAGCAGTGAGTATGCCGTTCACATCATGAAATGTCCACACAGTGAGATCTCATCCCTGTATTATTTTAACTGCTTCAGATACTAAGCCTGCTACTGCCGCCACTACCCATACACAATGAGACCAATCCTTTGCCACTACATCAATTTCCTTACTCAGTTATGCCACGGGTTGCAAGCTTGTCCCTTGGACCTGTGTAAGGACTCCTAGAGCTATTCCTGTTTTTTTCTGTGACACATAAAAAAAAGTCTTGCCCCATTGGCAAGCTTAACACTGGAGCTTGGGTTAGGACCTTCTTTAGGGCCTGGAAAGCTGCTTCTGCTTCAGGTGTCGATCTCACTAAATGGGTATTAGCTTTCTGAGTTTCCTTAATTAGTGTATATAATGACCTGGCTATTTCGCCGTACCTGGGAATCCATATTTGGCAGAAACCTGTTATGCCAAGGAACCCTCTTAGTTGCTTTAGGGTTTTGAGATGAGGATAAGCCAGTATAGGCTGGATACGTTCCTCACTGAGGGCCCTGGTGCCTTTGGATAATTTTAGCCCTAAGTATTTAACCTGTTGTAAGCAGAGCTGAGCCTTTGGTTTGGAAACATTGTAGTCACAGGTAGCAAGGAAATTTAAGAGCGCTAGGGTGGCTTGATGGCACAAGGTTTCTGAACGGGCGGCTAAAAGTAAATCATCCACACACCGAAGGAAAGAGTGTCCAGGTATGAGAATTGGCTCAAGTCTTGGGCTAATGCCTGGCCAAATAGGTGGGGCTATCCCTGAACCCTTGAGGTAAAACAGCCCAGGTGAGTTGAGACGTTGGGTTCGAAGGATCTTCAAAGGCAAACAAGAATTGAGAGTCAGGATGTACAGGGATGCAGAAAAGGCATCCTTAAGGTCCAGGACTGTAAACCACTCTGCTTCCTCTGGTATTTGGGAAAGCAGAGTATAAGGGTTAGGTACAGCCGGGTATAGAGGGACAGTGGCCTCATTGATAATCCTGAGATCTTGCACTAACCTCCACTGTCCGTCGGGTTTCTGTACTTCTAAAATTGGAGTATTGCAGGGGCTATTGCATGGTTTTACTAGGCCTTGGGCTTTTAGGTCCTTAACAATCTTTTGGAGTCCTTGTTGGGCCTT
>NW_016855458.1:0-615 GCF_001698545.2 Rhinopithecus bieti | reverse complement strand
CAACATGTTGAAGAAGTTTACTTTTAAACTTTAATAAACATTTATAATGTAGTTTAGCATATTACAGAAAAAAATAGACTCATAAGCATACATTTGGTAAATTTTCACAAAGGGAATGCTCTCATTAACCCATACTACATCAAGAAATAGAACATTAGGCATATCCTAGAAGTCCCCATGTGTTTTTTCCTAATCAGTATATTGTCTCCCCAAAGGTAACCACTGTCCTGACCCCCAACACCATACATGTATCTGCTCTTTGGTGTCTGGCTTCTTTCACTCAACATCATGATTTTGAGGTTCATCCACATCTTTGTATATAGCAGTGTTTCAGTTTCCAGTGCTATATGTTGTATTGTATAAAATACACTTTATATCTAATATCCAATTGAATATTTTTTGCTGTTTGCTTAATTTTTAGTTTTGTCATTTTCTAATTTAAATATGATCTAAATTATTTCTGTTTTAAATTTATTAAGCTTTTTTTTAACTTAAGTTATTGCAAATTTACCATAGTGATATGAAAAGAAGCTATATACTATTTACAATAGCAAAGTCATGGAACCAACCCAAATGCCCATCAATGATAGACTGGATAAAGAAAATGTGGTACAT
>NW_016855457.1:0-1696 GCF_001698545.2 Rhinopithecus bieti | reverse complement strand
TGCCCAGGCTAGAGGGCAGTGGTGCGATCTCAGGTCACTGAAACTTCCGCTTCCTGGGCTCAAACGATCCTCCCATCTCAGCCTTCCAAGTAGCTGGGACTACAGACGAGTGCCACCACACTCAGCTAATTTTTCTATTTTTTGTAGAGATGGGATTTCACCATGTTGCCCAGGCTGGTCTCGAACTCCTGAGCTCAATCTGCCCGCCTCTGCCTCCCAGAGTGCTGGGATTACAAGAGTGAGCCACTGCACCTGGCCTGCCTGGTACTTCCAATAAGTATTTGTTGAAAGAATGAATGAAAACTTCTAAGCCTTTTTTTCTACAATATACGGCCATTAATTAATGTCTGTGCTTGTACTTCCAGGTTTTTGTTTGTTTTGAAACAGGATTTTCTCTGTCACCCAGGCCACAGTGCAGTGGCGCAATCATAGCTCACTGCAGCTTCAAACTCCCAGGCTCAAGCATCCTCCTGCCTCAACCTCCCGAGTAGCAGAAAATACAGGCATGGACCACCATGCTTAGCTAATTTTTTAATATATATTTTTAGTAAAGACGAGATCTCACTATGTTGTCCAGACTGGTCTCAAACTCCTGAGCTCAAGTGATCTTCCTGCTTCAGTTTCCCAAAATGTTGGGATTGCAGGCATGAGCCACCAAGTCCAGCCTACTTCCAGGTTTTAAAATATCTAATTGGCTTGGTGCGGTGGCTCACACCTGTAATTCCAGGTCTTTGGGAGGCTGAGGCAGGCGAATCACCTGAGGTCGGGAGTTTGAGACCAGCCTGATCAACATGGAGAAACCCCGTCTCTACTAAAATACAAAATTAGCCAGACATGGTGGCGCATGCCTATAATCCCAGCTACTCAGGAGGCTGAGGCAGGAGAGTCGCTTGAACCCGCGAGGCAGAGGTTATAGTGAGCCGAGATCGTGCCATTGCACTCCAGCCTGGGCAACGAGTGAAACTCCATCTCAAAAAAGCAAACAACAACAGCAACAACAACAACAACAACAAAAATCTAATTGATTGTATCACTATTAAATTGCTCTTGCCAGCTAATCTTTTTGGATGCAGAGTCTGTCTTTAAGTATGTTACTTATCCTTCTCAGGCTGACATCACCTGCACATTTGATCAGCATGCCAGCTAATGGCTTTAACCAAGTATATGATAAAACACTGAACAGGAGTGGGCTGAGACAGAGCTTGGTGAAGTGCTTTGCAGTCTTACTTCTGGGTTATTTCATTCATGCAACAAATATTTCCTGAACACTTCCTGCTAACGGACTGGACACTTCATGGTACAAGGGATAAAGTGGTGAACAAAATAGAGGACCAAGTCTCTCCTTCAAAGAGCTTACATTCTAGTGAGGGCAATAGATAATAAACTAGTATATAAATAACTTAAACATTGATCCATTAATAGCAGACTTTGGGATGATCATTTGCCTGCTCAGTAATTGTACTATCTACATTTTTTCCAGCCTTTTCACAAGAATGTCATGAGTGATTTTTGTCAATGCTTTGCTGGAACCCAGCTACACTTTACCCATTTTCAAAGCTTTACCCATTTATTTTGATTTACTAAACTCATTTCAGAAAAGAAAATGAGCTTACTCTGTCTTAAGCTATTCTTAGGTAAAGTGTTTATAAACTCTTTGGGATCACTAGATCCCCTCTAAAGACTCTCATGCAAACCA
>NW_016855456.1:0-3224 GCF_001698545.2 Rhinopithecus bieti | reverse complement strand
ATGTATATTAATCTGTACATTAATTTATACATTAGTACAGATTAATAGGATATACTCAATTTGAAAACAGGGAAAACAAGTAAACAAAATGAACAGAACTGAGGGATTAAAACAAAAGGTCTAACATTTGAATCACCAGAGCTTCAGAAAGAAAGAATAAGTACTTGGGAGCTAAAGACAATACTCAAGTACTGCTGAGGAACCAGGGAGCTATTCTGACAAGTAATGTGCTAGGAATTTGTCACACTCATCCTTCAAACAGAATAAAATTGGACAAAATTAAAATCAATAACTTTTCTAGGTCCCAGCAGACAACTGAGTTGTCAGGACAAACCACCACCCTGAAATTTGAGAAGCAAGTGAATCCAGAGTCACAGCTAAGTAGATCTCAGCTAAGTAGATCACAGCTAAGATCTACTTAACAGGAACAGAAACTGGTTGAACCATAGCCGGCAGAAAATTTAAACTGTAATTTTGACAAATAGCTTGAGGTTGAGTGTGGATTAGTATGAGAGTGAATAACTTTGGAGAACTGCATTCTTGGAGATGCAGGATCCACACTTTCATGGTTTTACCACTAGGAATCCCACCAGGTTCTGACAGTGATTTCAGAATGATTCCTTTATGGTTCTGACAGGAAAGAATAGTCATTCTGGAATATGCCCAAAGCCTTTATCCTAGGCATTTGAAACAAAGCAATTATGGTTGAATAAGGGCTGGTAAAAAAAGGCTGAGACCTACTGGGCTGCATTCCCAGTAAGTTAAGGCATTCTTAGTCACAGGATGAGATAGAGGTTGGCACAAGATACAGGTCATAAAGACCTTGCTGATAAAACAGGTTGCAGTAAAGAAGCCAGCCATCACCAAAACCAAGATGGTGACGACAGTGACCTCTGGTCGTCCTCACTGCTACACTCCCACCAGTGCCATAACAGTTTGCAATGTCAGGAAGTTACCCTATATGGTCTAAAAGGGGAGTCATGAATAATCCACCCCTTGTTTAGCATGTAATCAAGAAATAACCATAAAATTGGCAACCTGCTGCCCTTGGGGCTGCTCTCTTTGGAGTAGCAATTCTTTTATTTCTTTAAGGTTGGTTTGTTTGTTTGTTTTGAGAGAGTCTCATTCTGTCGCCCACACTGCAGTGCAATGGCATGATCTCAGCTCACTTCAACCCTTGCCTCCCGGATTCAAGCGATTCTCCTGTCTCAGCCTCTCAAATAGCTGGGATTACAAGCGTCTGCCACCAAGCCCGGCTAATTTTTTTTTTTGTATTTTAATGGAGATGGGGTTTCGCCGTGTTGGCCAGGCTGATCTTGAACTCCCGACCTCAGGTGATCCGCCCACCTCAGCCTCCTAAAGTGCCGAGATTACAGGTGTGAGCCACTGTGCCCAGACTTCTTTACTTTTAAATAAACTTGCTTTCACTTTACTATATGGACTGTCCCCTAATTCTTTCTTGCATGAGATACAAGAACCCTCTCTTGTGGTCTTGATTGGGATCCCTTTCCAGTAACACCTTCTCCATAATAAAGACCAAGTGTTCATGGGGACACTTTACAGAGCCTTGTCCAGAGCAATGGGGAGGATATTCTTACTCAAATGGCCTCTAGCTTTACATTCTCACCTAAGGAGTGAATGAAGATATACCAGAAGACACTTGGCCAGTTGTGGTGGCTCATGCCTGTAATCCTAGCAGTTTGGGAGGCTGAGGCAGGAGGATCACTTAAGGCCAGGAGTTTGAGACCAGCCTGGGCAACATCGTGAAAGCCTGTCTCTACAAAAAATACAAAAGAATTAGCTGGGCATGATGGCACACACCTGTAGTCTCAGCTACTCTCCTTGGGAAGCTGAGGTGGGAGATCATTTCGGTCCGGGAGGTTGAGGCTGCAGTGAACTGTGATTGCGCCACTGCACTCCAGCCTGGATGACAGAATGAGACCCTATCTCAAAAAAGAAGAAAACAAAAGAAAAGAAAAAAGAAAACACATGTTTGTGAAGATCAGAAGTCAGAGAAATAGGCTCACTAAAGCCACTGAGATTTAAATGGGTTATTACAGAATGCCTTCTTTCCCCACATCCTTCCAACACAAGGCATCAGTAAAATAATATTAAATTATAGCTGAAAGAACTGCAACATAGAAAACTTTTCAGAGAAGGAATACTTAGAGAAGCCCATATGAAAACAGGATACAAAACAACTACACTGGAGGAAATTGTAGCCTTTGAATCCTAGTGCTACAGCAAACTTTAAACAAAGCCTAACTCCTAACCATATTAACGTAAGTAAGATTATGCAAGCTTCATAAGTAACGTTATGCAAACACTTCATGCCAAACCATTAAATAACAAAGATGGTGGTTACATATGTATATTGTAATACCTAGAACAATCACTAAAAAAAAGGTACAAGGTGAGCATAACAGGGTGACATAGTCAAAACAATTTAATTGTACATTTAAAATCAGTAAAACAGTATAATTGAACTGCTTGTAACATAAACGATAAATGCTTGATGTGATGGATATCCCATTAACCCTGATGTGATTACTGTGTTTTGCATGCCTGAATCAAAATATCTCATGTAACCCATAAGTAAATACACCTACTACGTATCCACAAAAATATAAGAACAAGTGTGTTCAAAAAACTACACTCAAGTCGATATGCTCAAAAGTATTGCAGAAGAGTGGAAATTGAATTTTAAAACATATTCAACTAGACCAAACAAATGCAAACAAACAAACAAACACAGGAATGAGAAACACAGGAAACAGCTGGGCGCCGTGGCTCAAGCCTGTAATCTCAGCACTTTGGGAGGCCGAGGCGAGCTGATCACGAGGTCAGGAGATCGAGACCATCCTGGCTAACATGGTGAAACCCCGCCTCTACTAAAAAATACAAAAAAAAACTAGCCTGGCGAGGTGGCAGGCGCCTGTAGTCCCAGCTACTCGGAGGCTGAGGCAGGAGAATGGCGTAAACCCGGGAGGCAGAGCTTGCAGTGAGCTGAGATCCGGCCACCGCACTCCAGCCTGGGCTACAGAGCGAGACTCTGTCTCAAAAAAAAAAAAAAAAAAAAAAAAAAAAGAAACACAGAAAAAAAAAAAAAAAAAAAAAAAGAGAAACACAGGAAACAGAAAACAAATAATAACATGGCAGACTGAGGCCCTACCATATCAATATCTACTTTAAATGTAAATTGCCTAAATATACCAATTAAAGGC
>NW_016855455.1:0-1390 GCF_001698545.2 Rhinopithecus bieti | reverse complement strand
ATGGTTGAATTATCATATCAATTTTACTGATCTGAATAATGATTATTACTAATTACTCAATAATTATGATATCATGTTAAACCAGTCTATGAAATTTATAGTCAAAATTCATTTGATTTGTGTTTTCCTAATATACAGTTCATTTTGAAATAATACATTGTAAAATTATCTGGAATGATTTTTATTATTAATATATATTCATGTATATTAAGGCATACGTACTTACAAGATTGAGTATGTTTCAAAATTATTATAATGTGGCAAAATCATTGCAGTATATATTGTGTTAATGTTCCCAATTATTTGTTACCTCTCCCCATAAGAGGATTATAGTTTCTTGCCCTGTGGATGTCAAGCTTGATATTGACATATGTCATGTTTATGTTTTAAGAGGCATTGCATGAGTCCATCATTCTTCTTTTCATTCTACAAATAGCTTGTCTCAGATTGGGGGGCTCCTCCAAACTAGATCCTGGAACAAAAATGATATAGGGAACACCTCCAGAGCTAACAAGTAATGTGTAAAAGAAGCAAATCTTTGTTGTAGTAAGTCACTGAGCTTTTAGGGCTGTTTGTTCTCAAAGCACAAAATAACAAAAACTAATAATACCATAATACTAATCATAGTAACACCTGTTTTAGAATATATTTAGAAACTATACATTACATTCATGTTGAGAACTGAAAGAAATTCCAGACTGTTCAAGTTTAGATTTAAAATTAAAATTCTCTGCTTGATGTATGGGACCTGAGGGGGATTGTAAACTCACATTTCAGGTTCAGATCACTAGGAAAAGACTTGTTACCAAACTACACTTTTTAAAAATTATACTTTAAGTTCTGGGATACATGTACAGATACATGTGCAGATCCAGGTTTGTTACATAGCTATGCATGTGCCATGGTGGTTTGTTGCACCCATAAACCTGTCACCTACATTAGGTATTTTTCCTAATGCTATACCTTCCCTAGCCCTCAACTCCCTGACAGACCCCGTGTGTGATGTTTCCTTCCCTGTGTCCATGCGTTCCCATTGTTAAACTCCCACTTATGAGTGAGAATATGCAGTGTTTGGTCTTCTGTTTCGGTATTAGCTTGCTGACAATGATGGTTTCCAGCTTCATCAATTTCCCTGCAAAGGACATGAACTCATCCTTTTTAATGTCTGTATAGTATGCCATGGTGTATATGTGCCACATTTTCTTCATCCAGTCTATCATTGATGGGCATTTGGGTTGATTCCAAGTCTTTGCTATTGTGAATAGTGCTTCAATAGACATACATATGCATGTGTCTTTATAGGAGAATGATATATAATCCTTTGGTTATATACCCAGTAACGCGATTGCTAGGTCAAATGGTATTTCTGGTTCTAGATCCTTGAGGAATC
>NW_016855454.1:0-1652 GCF_001698545.2 Rhinopithecus bieti | reverse complement strand
TTACAGGCTTGAGCCACCGCGCCAGGCCACAATTGCAGATTTTACAAAAATATATGGCCAAGTGAGCACATTGCTAGGGCTCTTTCCAAGGGCTGGAAAGAAGCCTGGTTGCATTAAGAGCAGAAACTTAAACTTCATTAGCTTAATGGAAAATCTGCCTCTGACTCTGTGGGAAGAAATAGCTAAAGCATTTTTAGAAAATGGGATCTCTATTTCTTTTGGCTTTTGACATTTGTTTTGTTCTTCTTTGATCCTCCTCCCTTTGCCTCAAAATTTTGAATAATACTCCACTACAAACTGTTTGTATGGGTGTTGCTTTGACGGGAATGAAGGAATTGAAGGGAGATTAGTGGTCTGTCAGGCATACGTGATTCCAGTATAAAACAGAAAAGCATTCATGATCCACATAACCCAAGGACAGCAAGCCACTGCAGACTGCTAAATGTCCAAGTGAGAACACAATGTAGCCCCTTGGGAGTGGGAGTTAAGCTTAGGAGAGGTGTCAGGATAAAATAAGTCCTTTTGAAGAATTGAAAGTGACTGAGATCCAGAAAGGAGATGGTAATAAGAAAGAAAAGAGATGATTATGTGTATAACCTTGTAAAACTTCCACATTTAGGAGATGAGCAGCAGCAGAAGAAAAAAATGCACACACACACATAAAAAGCAGTCAGCCAGGTGGGAGGGGAATAACAGTAAAAGCTCATGGGTGTGGGAACGGCCATTCTGGAGCTATACTGCAGTGATTTATTAGGGGCTTTACATTTACATGGTCCCATAGGTAACTTCAGGCTTGTCAATTTAATAGCTATGTCACCTTGGGCAATTTCCTTACTCTATCTTTTCTTTTAAAAAAGTGGGTGAAATAAACATATGTGTGCATGTGTCTTTATGGCAGTATGATTTATAATCCTTTGGGTATATACCCAGTATTGGGATTGCTGGGTCAAATGGTATCTCTGGTTCTAGATCCTTGAGGAATGGCCACACTGTCTTCCACAACGGCTGAACTAATTTACACTCCCACCAACAATGTAAAAGCATTCCTACTTCTCCACACACTCTCCAGCATCTGTTGTTTCCTGTAGCCTTGTAATATAGTTTGAAGTCAGGTAGCATGGTGTCTCCAGCTTTGTTCTTTTTTCTTAGGATTGTCTTGACTATACAGGCTCAATAGCAAAGTCTTGGAACCAACCCAAATGCCCATCAATGACAGACTGGATAAAGAAAATGTGGCACATATACACCATGGAATACTGTGCAGTCATAAAAAAGGATGAGTTCATGTCCCTTGCAGGGACATGGATGAAGCTGGAAACCATCATGCTCAGCAAACTAACACAGGAATGGAAAACCAAACACTGCATGTTCTCACTCATGAGTGGGAGCTGAACAACGAGAATGCATGGACACAGGGAGGGGAACATCACATACCAGGGCCTGTTGGGGGTGGTGGGATAGAGGAGGGATAGCATTAGGAGAAATACCTAATGTAAATGACAGGTTGATGGGTGCAGCAAACCACCATGGCACATGTATACCTATGTAACAAACCTGCACCTTCTGTACATGTATCCCAGAACTTAGAGTATAATTTAAAATATATATATATATATTATATATATATATATGTACATAAGAAATACTGATTA
>NW_016855453.1:0-1655 GCF_001698545.2 Rhinopithecus bieti | reverse complement strand
CTTTTTTTCTTTTTTTTTGGAGACGAGTCTCACTCCGTCCCCAGGCTGGAGTGCAGTGGCATGATCTTAGCTCACTGCAACCTCCACCTCCCAGTTCAAGCAATCCTCCTGCCTCAGCCTCCCAAGTAGCTGGGAATGCAGATGAGCACCACCATGCCCGGCTAACTTTTGTATTTTTAGTCGAGATGGGATTTCATCATGTTGACCAGGCTGGTATCAAACTCCTGACCTCAAGTGATCCGCCTGCCTCGGCCTCCCAAAGGGCTGGGATTACAGGCATGAGCCACTGCACCGGCCTACTCTCTTAAGTTTAAAATTGCTTGTGGGCAAGGCATGGTGGCTCACATTTTTAATACCAGCACTTTGTGAGGCAGAGGTGAGAGGACCTCCTGAGCCCAGGAATTCGAAACCAGCGTGGGGAATATGGCGAAACCCCATCTATACAAAAAATAATAATAATAAATCCGGCAGCACATGCCTACAGTCTCAGCTACTTAGGAGGCTGAAGTGGGAGGATCACTTGAACCTGGGAGGAGGGCGAGGCTGCAGTGAGCTGAGATTGCACCACTGCACTCCAGCCTGGGTGAAAGGGTGAGAACCCGTCTCAATCAATAAATCAATAAAAATAAAATTGCTTGTTAGTTATAAGCTGAGAGGAGTTGAAAAAAAAATTGTTTGCTACTTTCAACATTATTCTGCATTAGAAACTGAGTAAAAGCAACAGGGAATAAAGAAAGCCAAAATCAAGAACTGAAAACAGACTGGGCGCAGTGGCTCCCGCCTATAATCCCAGCACTTTGGGAGGCCAAGGTGGGTGCATCACTTGAGGTCAGGAGTTCGAGACCAGCCTAGCCAACATGGTGAAACCCCACCTCTACTAAAAACACAAAAATTAGCTGGGCATGGTGGCGTACGCTTGTAACCCCAGCTACTTGGGAGGCTGAGGCAGCAGAAATCACTGGAATCCAGGAGGTGGAGGTTGCACAGTGAGCCGAGATCCAGCCACTGCACTCCAGGCTGGGAGACACAGCAAGACTTTGTCTCAAAAAACAAAACAAAACAACAAGAACTGAAAACAATTCATGAAGCAAGGACAGACTAAATTACAAGCACTTAAAACAGTATTTTTTAATTTTCTGAAGCTCTAAGTAAGAGTTTTAAAGTTTTGATTGCAATTAAGTCCTGCTATATACACAAAATTTTAAAATCCTCATCAAATGCAAATAAGGGGACTAAGCATTGTAGAAAATCTGTTTTGGTATGTAGGTTGCCAATTCAACTTTTTTAATTAAAAATAATCTCTTGGAAAATACTCATTCAACTTTTTTAATTTGTATAAATTAAAGAGTTTTGGCCAGGTGAGGTGGCTCACACCTGTAATCCCAGCACTTTGTTTGGGAAGCCGAGGCAAGAGGATTGCTTGAGCCCAGCCTGGGCAACATGACAAAATAGTATCAATACAAAAAATACAAAAATTAGCCCCGCGTGGTGGCACACGCCTGTAGTCCCAGCTACGTGGAGGGCTGAGGCAGGAGGATCGCTTGAGCCCAGCAGGTCCAGGCTGCAGTGAGCAGAGACCACTGCACTCCAGCCTGGGCAACAGAGTGAGACCCTGTTCAAACAATAAAAATAATAGAAAATAACAGGTTTTTTTT
>NW_016855452.1:6222-8622 GCF_001698545.2 Rhinopithecus bieti | reverse complement strand
TTTTTTGTCTTGCCACTCTTAATGCACACATAAGAGGCCCTAAGATAACTTCTGGTAGCCTGGGACTCCTTGGGAAAAACAGAGGAGGCGCCACAGACCCCGTTTTGGGAAAAAACTTCTGTTTTCCTCATGAAACCCCAGGAATTAAAAGCAGATAGATCCCTCTCAAAATCAAAGGCTCTGTTCTGTTTTGCATTGTGTTATCCGATGGTTTTGAGTTTTTGGGGGTATCAGAAATTACTTCACATTATGATAACTAGGTAGGAAATGTACTTTAGGGGATGGCTAATAGTAGTTATGGAGGGATACTTGACTCTGCACACTTGGATCAGAGACACTTGCTCTTGGCCACCTGGAAGATAAGGAGATATCCCTGCCCCACACTGCGAGATGAGGCTCCCGTGAGAGATGGGCCGATTACAAAATGGGCTGATTGGCTTTGGGTTGCCTTGAATGGAATGCAGGGTAGAAGCACTGCGCGGTCTTCTCCCACAGTATTTCCCTCCTCTTGGAGATCCAGGATCCCATATAAAATGGCACCCTTAATTTTGGGATCTGTCTTTGCCTTCATCTGCTTATTTGCTGCTTATTTGGCCCTAGAAACGCATGCTTTCCCGGCCCTGTTCCTCCAAGGGCTTCACCCTGAAGCCAGTCATCCAATTAAGAAACTGGCAAATGAAAAAATTTACAAGTGCTGAATCTTCTATCTGTCTTTGTATTTATATGTATTGTTTGTTTATATATAAAAGAGCTCTGATTAATTTGCTTAGAAAAGTAAGTGCTTAGACTGGGCATGGTGGCTTGCGCCTATAATCTCAGCACTTTGGGAGGCCGAGGTGGGTGGATCACCTGATGTTAGGAGTTCGAGACCAGCCTGGCCAACATGGTGAAACCCCATCTCTACTAAAAATACAAAAATTAGCCATGGTGGTGCACACCTGGAATCCCAGCTACTCAGGAGGCTGAGACAGGAGAATCGCTTGAACCCAGGAGGCAGAGATTGCAGTGAGCCAAGATCATGCCACTGCACTACAGCCTAGGCGACAGAGCAGACTCCATCTAAAAAAAAAAAAAAAAGGAAAAGAAAATAAGCGCTTAAATAAAATATTTTGCCAGAAAATAGAAACTTTAATGCCTTTTGCTCATGTGACTTTAGTAATCATTTGGAAATAAAGACAGTTTTAAAGATTATTGGTAAAATAAAATGTCTTGAAAATGTGGACATTTGGTCTAACTTCAGGTCAGATATCAGACTTGCTAAGTGCTTTAAGGTCAAACTATTTCTCTGACTTTTGAAAACNGAATCCCAGCTACTCAGGAGGCTGAGACAGGAGAATCGCTTGAACCCAGGAGGCAGAGATTGCAGTGAGCCAAGATCATGCCACTGCACTACAGCCTAGGCGACAGAGAAGACTCCATCTAAAAAAAAAAAAAAAAGGAAAAAAAAAAAAAGGCATAGAAAATAAGCGCTTAAATAAAATATTTTGCCAGAAAATAGAAACTTTAATGCCTTTTGCTCATGTGACTTTAGTAATCATTTGGAAATAAAGACAGTTTTAAAGATTATTGGTAAAATAAAATGTCTTGAAAATGTGGACATTTGGTCTAACTTCAGGTCAGATATCAGACTTGCTAAGTGCTTTAAGGTCAAACTATTTCTCTGACTTTTGAAAACTGTTTGATTTCCCTACTTTGGAGCATTAGATGATAGATAAGGCCTGGGGACATATGGAGAGCCAGGCCCGCCAGCTATGCTAAGCGTCAGACCTTATCTTCATTTCTGGCTGATGTCCTAGGCTCCACCCCAGTACATAATTAAAATCACTTACTTACCAGGTTTTTCACTAAAAATAAAAGTTGCTAAGATTTAACATTGTAACATGTAGTTGAGACCACTGGAGAAACAGTTTTACATACAAGGTGTGTGGGGAATGTGCTTTTGGTAAAAGATTATAAAAAGTCACAGGAATATATGGCTTTTGTTAAAGGGAATGTAATTTTGTCTATTCAGATGATTTTAAAGATTGTCTTAACCTAAAAGAGTAATGGAACAAAACTGAAGGTTTAAGCAAAGTGAAAAGGGTTTGTAAAGGGTTGACCTTGTGCTGGGCGCGGTGGCTCACACCTGTAATCCCAGCACTTTGGGAGGCCGAGGCGGGCGAATCACGAGGTCAGAAGATCGAGACCATCCTGACTAACATGGTGAAACCCCGTCTCTACTAAAAATATAAAAAATTAGCCAGGCATGGTGGCGGGCACCTGTAGTCCCAGCTACTCGGGAGGCTGAGGCAGGAGAATGGCATGAACCCAGGAGGCGGAGCTTGCAGTGAGCCGAGATCGTGACACTGCACTGCTTACGGCCTGGGCGACAGAGCGAGGCTCTGTCTCAAAAAAAAAAAA
>NW_016855452.1:0-2430 GCF_001698545.2 Rhinopithecus bieti | reverse complement strand
TTTTTAAATTAAAATTAAAATTAATTTTAATTAATTTTACATGGGCATGATTACAGGCGTGAGTTGCTGTACCCAGCCTAAAATCTGTAGCATTTCTATGCAATAATGAACTAGCAGAGGAAGAAATCAAGAAGGTAATCCCATTTATAATAGCTGCAAAAACAACAACAACAAAAAAAAACCTAGGAATAAATTTAACCAAAGAGGCGAAATATCTCTTCAAGGAAAACTACAAAGCACCGAAGAAATATATTGAAGAGGACACAGCAAAATGGAAAGCTATTCCATGTTAATGGACTGGAAAAGTTAGTTGTTAAAAGTGATAATTCCACCCAAAGCAGATTACAGATTTAATGCAATTGCTATCAAAATACCAATGATGTTCTCAACAGAAATAGAAAAAACAATCCTAAAATTCACATGGAACCACAAAAGAACTAGAATAGTGAAAGCAAGCCTAAGCAAAATGAACAAACCTGGGTCAGGCATAGTGGCTCATGCCTGTAATCCGAGGCTGAGGCGGGTGGGTCACCTGAGGTCAGGAGTTCAAAACCAGCCTGGCCAACATGGCAAAACCCCATCTCTACTAAAAGTACAAAATTAGCTGGGTATGATGGCACATACATGTAATCCTAGCTACTTGGGAGGCTGAGGCAGGAGAATCGCTTGAACCTGGGAGGTGGAGGTTGCAGTGAGTTGGGATCGTGCCACTGCACTCCAGCCTGGGAACTAAGAGTGAAACTCAGTCTAAAAAAAAAAAAAAAAAAAAAAAAGAACAAATCTGGAAGCATCACACTGACTTCAAAATATACTACAAAGCCATAGGAACCAAACTAGCATGTTATTGACATAAAAACAGACACATGGACTAATTGAACAGAATAGAGAATCCAGATATAAATAAAAGCATTTACAGCCAATTCATTTTCAACAAATGTGCCAAGAGTATATAATGGGGAAAGGATAGTCTTTTCAATAAATGGTGCTGTGAATATGAAATAACCATATGCAGAAGAATGAACTATACTCCCATCTCTCACCATATACAAAAATCAAATCAAAATAAATCAAAGACTTAAATCTAAGACCTAAAACTATGAAACTACTAGAAGAAAACCTTGGGGAAATGCTCCAGGAGATTGGTCAGGGCAAAGATTTTTTATGTGTAAGACCTCAAAGGTACAGACAACAAAACCAAAAATAGACAAATGGGATTACATCAAGCTAAAAAGCTGCTGCACAGTAAAGGAAACATCAACTAAGAGGAGATAGCCCACAAAATAGGAGAAAATATTTGCAAACTATCCATCTGACAAGGAATATATAAGGAGCTCAAACAACTCAATAGCAAAAACAACAAACAGCAACAACAAAAAACATTCAATTAAAAAATGGGCAAAAGATCTGAATTGACATTTGTAAAAAGAAAACATACAAATGGCTGACAGGTATTTTTTAAAATGCTCAACATCACTAATCATCAGGAAAATGCAAATCAAAGCCACAATGAAATATTATCTTACCCCAGTTCGAATGACTTTTATCAAAAAGACAAGGAATAGCAGAGGCTGGGAAGGATGTGGAGAAAGGGGAACTCTCAAACACTGTTGGTGGGAATGTAAATTACTACAGCTGCTATGCAAAGCAGTATAGAGGTTCCTCAAGAAGCTAAAAATAGAACTACCATTTAATCCAGCAATTCCACCATTGGGTATATATATCCAAAAGAAAGGAAACCGATATATTGAAGAGAGATTCGCATTCCCATGTTTCCTGCAGCACTATTCATAATAACCAAATATGGAATCAACCTAAGTGCCCATCAATTGAATGTATGGATAAAGAAAATGTGGTATAGACATACAATGGAATACTGTTCAGCCATAAAAAAGAATGAAACTCTGTCATTGTAGCAACATAGATAGAACTGCAGGTCATTATGTTGAATGAAGCCAAGCACAGAAAGACAAAATATATCTCATGTTCTCACTCACATATGGGAGCTAAAAAGTGAATCTCGGCCGGGCGCGGTGGCTCACGCCTGTAATCCCAGCACTTTGGGAGGCCGAGGCGGGTGGATTACAAGGTCAGGAGATCGAGACCACGGTGAAACCCCGTCTCAACTAAATACAAAAAATTAGCCGGGCGTGGTGGTGAGTGCCTGTAGTCCCAGCGACTCAGGAGGCTGAGGCAGGAGAAGGGCGTGAACCCGGGAGGCGGAGCTTGCAGTGAGCCGAGATCGCGCCGCTGCACTCCAGCCTGGGTGACAGAGCGAGACTCCGTCTCAAAAAAAAAAAAAAAAAAAAGTGAATCTCATAAAGATAGAGAGTAGATTGACAGTAAGGGAAGAGTGGGTGAGGGGATGGAGAGGTTGATTAATGGGTAAAAATACACAGTTAGGTAGAAGAAAGAAGACCTGATGTTCAATAA
>NW_016855451.1:0-1390 GCF_001698545.2 Rhinopithecus bieti | reverse complement strand
CAAAAAAAAAAAAAAAATTTTTTTGGCCGGGCGCGGGGGCTCAAGCCTGTAATCCCAGCACTTTGGGAGGCTGAGACGGGCGGATCACAAGGTCAGGAGATCGAGACCATCCTGGCTAACCCGGTGAAACCCCGTCTCTACTAAAAAAAAATACAAAAAATTAGCCGGGCGAGGTGGCGGGCGCCTGTAGTCCCAGCTACTCGGGAGGCTGAGGCAGGAGAATGGCGTAAACCCGGGAGGCGGAGCTTGCAGTGAGCTTAGGTCCGGCCACTGCACTCCAGCCTGGGCGACAGAGCGAGACTCCGTCTCAAAAAAAAACAAAAAAAAAAACAAAAAAACAAACTTTTTAGAGACAAGGTCTTACTCTGTCATTCAGGCTGGAGTGCAGTGGCATAGTCATATTCACTGCAGCCTCAAGCTTCTGGATTCAAGTGATCCTTCCTCCTCTGCCTCATGAATAGCTGGGACCGCAGGTGTGCACCACCACACTCAGCTAATTTTTAAACTATTTTTTGTAGAAATAGCATCTTGCTTTGTGGCATAGCTCACTGCAGCCTCGAACTCCTGGGCACAAGCAATCTGCCTGCCTCAGCCTCCTGAGTAGCTGGGACTACAGGCATGTGACACCACCACTTGCAGCTAATTTTTAAAATTTTGTAGAGATGAGGTCTTGTTATGTTGCTCAGACTGGTCTTGAACTCTTGGGCTCAAGTGATGCTTCTGCCTCAGCCTCCCAAAGCATTGGGATTACAGGCGTGAAACACTGTGCCTGGCTTCTCTGAAGTCTTTGTGGCAGAGTCTAAAGTTCCTTAATCTGGCCCCTCTTACTTCCCTGGCTCTTTCCTGCAATCACTTTTCTTCCTCCCTGCCCCAGCAGACACCAGCCTTTTATTGCCCTTAGAGCAGACTTTATTGACTTTAGCCAAGGGCAGGCCCTGAGATGGGGGTCCAGAGACAGAGGCTTGGTGGGGCTACGTCCTGGGGGCCAGGTTGGTTCTGAGGGGTAGAAGGCCATCCACCCACTCGCATGGCTGCTCCAGGAGGGCCTGCCATAGCCGCTTCTCCTCAGGTGTGGAATCCATCCAGGGCACCTGCAGCCCATAGCTGCTGCCTGGATGTGGGTGGGCAGGGGTTGAGGGCATGATCACATTGGAGACCTTGGGGCCCCCAAACACCTGCCTGGTCCCAGATTATGCACTGTCCCCCATTACCACCCTCAGTTCTCAGTAGATATCAAAGCTCAGGAAAGGACAGAGAGGTATCCAGGGCCACACGCTGAGCCCCCATCTCCCAGGGCCTGTCTCAGGGAGCTACCCCACTTACCGGTGCCCAGGCTGAGGCGTGTGCCCCCCAGCTGGCGGCTAGCCAGGGCCCCATGGTCCCAGAGGGA
>NW_016855450.1:0-461 GCF_001698545.2 Rhinopithecus bieti | reverse complement strand
AAGGAGAAAGAAAGAGAGAGAGAGAGAAAGAAAGAGAGAGAGAGAAAGAGAGAAAGAGGGAGGGAGGGAGGAAGGAAGGAAGGAAGGAAGGAAGGAAGGAAGGAAGGAAGGAAGGAAGGAAGGAAGGAAGGAAGAAGGAAGGAAGGAAGGAAGGAAAGAAGGAGGAAGGAAGGAGAGAAAGAAGGAAAAGAAAGACAGAAAGAAAGAAAAGAAAGAAAGAGGAAGGAAGGAGAGAGAAAGAAAGAAAAGAGAAAGAAAGAGAAAGAGAAAGAAAGAAAAGAAAGAAAGAGATGAAGAGAGAAAGAGAGAAAGAAAGAAAGAGGGAGGCAAGGAGGGAGGGAGGGAGGAAGAAAGGAAGGAAGGAAGGAAGGAAAGAGAGGGAGGAAAGAAGGAAGGAAGGAAGGAAAGAGGGAGGAAAGAAGGAAGGAAAGAGAGAAAGAAAAAAAGAAAAGAAAGAAAGA
>NW_016855449.1:0-1186 GCF_001698545.2 Rhinopithecus bieti | reverse complement strand
GCCACTGCGCCCAGCTCATATTTTTTTTTGATAAAGGGGAAATAAAGACTTACCCAGATAAAATGAATAAAGAATTCATTGCTAGCAGATCTATCTTCCAAGAAATACTAAATGAAACTCTTCAGACTGAAAGCATGTAACTCCAGATGATAATATGAATACAAACAAATAAAAATAAGGAGCACCCAAAAGATAATTAATTAAAAATCAGTATAAGTCTATTTTTTTTCAGCTTTCTTTTCATAAGTGATTTAAGAAGCAACTGCAGCCAGGCATGGTAGCTCATGCCAGTAACCTCAGCAACTCAGAAGCTAAGGTGGGAGATCACTTGAGTCCAGGAGTTTGAGGCTTTAGTCACCCATGATCATGCCACTGTACTCCAGCCTGGGTGACAGGGCAAGACCCTAACTCAAAAAAAAAAGAAGAAGAAGTAATTGTATAAAATAATGTGTATATAATGTAATGTTGGGCCTATGACATAGAGAAATGTAATATTATGTGTAATGTATTTGTCAATAATAACAGAAAAGAAATGGGTATAAGCAGAGCTGTATTGCACTAAGGATGTGATGATAGACGGTAAAGTAATAATCAACAATGTATCATTAGGTTTATAACATTGATAGATGTAACATGCATAACAATAATACCACAAGAAAAGGGAAAAGCAAATAGAGCTACATAGTAGTAAGGCTTCTACATATCACCATTAGTTAGTATAAATCGAAAGCTGAATCTGATAAGATGTATACAGTAAACCCAAAAGCAATCACTAAAAAAACTCAGAAAAATAAATTAGAAAATACACTAAAGAAACTAAAATGCTAACTAGAAAATATTCACTTAATGCAAAAAAGCAAGAAAGAGTAGAGAAACAAAATGACATGAGACATATAGAAATATAAAGCAAAATGGCAGATGTAAATCCAACAATATCAATAGCAATATTAAATATGAGTGAATTAAATAATCCAATAAAAATGCAGAGATTGTTGGACTTGGTTTAAAAAACATGATACAACTATATGTTGTGTATAAGAGGGCAAGATTAGATTCAGATTAGATTCAAAGATACAAATACATTGAAAGTAAAGTATGGAAAAAGAAATATACGAACAGCGCAAGAAAGCTGGAGTGGCTGTTATGCCCAGACCGTTTATTCCCCGAAGAAGACCACCAGAGTCCA
>NW_016855448.1:0-236 GCF_001698545.2 Rhinopithecus bieti | reverse complement strand
GTTGCTCAGGCTGGAGTGCGCAATGGCACAATCTCGTCTCACTGCAGCCTCTGCCTCCTGGGTTCAGGTGATTCTCCTGCCTCAGTGTCCCGAGTAGCTGGGATTACAGGCACCTGCCACCACACCCGGCTAATTTTTTGTATTTTTGGTAGAGATGGGGTTTCACTATGTTGGTCAGTCAGGCTGGTCTTGAACCCCTGACCTCGTGATCCACCCACCTTGGCCTCCCAGAGTGC
>NW_016855447.1:0-1181 GCF_001698545.2 Rhinopithecus bieti | reverse complement strand
CTTAGCCCCAGCAATTATTTATTCAGTATTATAAGAAATATTTATTATAAGGGAAAATATCAAGCTCTAAAACCACAGTGGTTAGATTATATGAAGGTAGAAAATAAAAGAAGGTTGATCTATGTTAAGCATTTCTGTTATAAAACCATACAGATTGAAATTTTATTTGTTTTCACATTTGTTCCTAATAGGGTACATATGAATTTTAGTGACTCCCCAGAGGAGCAGACACTTTCTTTTTTTTTTTTTTTTTTTTTTTTTTTTTGAGATGTAGTCTCGCTGTATCACCCAGGCTGGAGTGCAATGGCACGATCTTGGTTCACTGCAACCTCCATTTCCCAGCCTCCCGAGTAGTTGTGGTTACCTGGGCCCTCTACCACACCTGGCTAAGAACAGACATTTTCAAAGACTATTTTAAACATATTTTTTTTTAATTTAAGAGGAGTAATAGTCATCAGATTTTCTGATCTTCCATGGATGAAAAAATAGGTTAAGCATTCAGAATAAAATGTTGTGACTAATCTATTTATGAGCATATTTTTCCACATATAATTGGTCCTTTAGCTTTATTAAAGATACTTCAGATAAAGACAATATTTCAATATGACAGTGGTAAGAAGTGAAATGAATTGCTTTTTCTAGTACAGTTAAAACAAAACTTGATCAGGGTGATAGCAGAATGTCTGTAGGTAATACTGAATGTCAGTTAAACTACAAGAGACAAATAGGATGTCCAGATATCAAAATGTATAAATGTAATCATACACGTATAAACATAATAATATTATAAGTCTTTCAAATTGGATCAGTATTGAGGATATCTCATCAAATAGATGGGACTCTGATTCTAAGACTAAAAGCCATTATCTCAGTGTTCAATGTTACCTCTCTGGTTGCCCAGCATAAGCTTATTCATAAAAAGTGACAGTAGCTGTTACATGAATAAATTAACTAATGAAATATATCAGAGTATAGACTTTTAAGTCTAATGATTTATCTTATTTAAAATTAGAAAATCTTTGCAGGCATGAAGGCATTTGTTATATTTGCGGAAACAAGTCAGTGAAGATGAAAATTCATGTTACAGAGAGGAACAATAAAGGAACAGGAGACTAAGATTAAATACTTAATTTTATTCATTCAAATGCACACCAATGAATATAATAAGATGTTAAAGACTA
>NW_016855446.1:0-1184 GCF_001698545.2 Rhinopithecus bieti | reverse complement strand
ATAGAAGGAAAATGCACAAGGGCAGGCCCCTGCTATGAGTTGGCACACACTCTCATAGGCACCAGTTTCTTTTTTTGTTTGTTTATTTGTTCGAGATGGAGTTTTGCTCTTGTTGCCCAGGCTGCAGTGCAATGGCGCGATCTCAACTCACTGCATCCTCCGCCTCCTGGGTTCACGCGATTCTCCTGCCTCAGCCTCCTGAGTAGCTAGGATTACAGGCACCTACCACCATGCCCAGCTAATTTTTGTATTTTTAGTAGAGCCGGGGTTTGGCCATGTTGGCCAGGCTGGTCTCGAACTCCTGACCTCAGGTGATCTGCCGTCTCAGCCTCCCAAAGTGCTTTGATCACAGGCGTGAGCCACGGTCCTCTGCCAGCACCACAGTTTCTAACCATGCTGGGCTGTACCTAGACTTCCCTCTTCCGTTCGTGCTTGCCTTATTCATATTGGCCAACATGCTAAGTGCCACTTGTCCTTTAAGTCCCTGAGTTCACTTGGGAGTTCCCTTCTCAGCGTGTCCCCTGATCTTCCCCTCTGCCCTCCAGTGTGATCTAGACGCCCCTTTTCTGTGCTCTCATTAGCCCCGTGTGCATACCTTTATCATGGCAGGGCTCACACTCTATTTTAATTTTTAAGTCTGCTTTCCCCTTGAAGGCAAGTGACCAGTTTTAATCATCTTTGTATGTTATGTTCCTACCATCGTGCCTTTCACAAAACTGATACCCAACAAATGTTTGTAGAATGAATAGCTAGACATTTTAGGGTACTGTATGTACTTATTTATATATAAACTGATGTGGGCTGGACACTGTGGCAAACACCCATAATCCCAGCATTTAGGGAGGCCGAGGTGAAAGGATAGCTTGAAGCCAGGAACTTGAGACCAACCTGGGCAACAAAGTGAGATCCTGTCTCTACAAAAAATAAGTAAATATAATGAAAAAAATGAGACGGGCATGATAGTGCACGCCTGTAATCCCAGCTACTCAGGATGCTGAGGTGGGAGGATTGCTTGAGCCCAGGAGTTCAAGTTTGCAGTGAGGTATGATACACCATGGTATTCCAGCTTGGGTGACAGAGAGACACCCTATCTTAAAAAAAAAAAAAAAAAAAAAAGTTTTAAAAGTATATTTTGAGCTATTGTACAATTTATGAAATGATGAAGAAATCACAGAAAAAAAGTT
>NW_016855445.1:3588-7144 GCF_001698545.2 Rhinopithecus bieti | reverse complement strand
AAAAAAACAAAAAAAAACAAAGACCTTTGAATGACATATGTGGTAAGTGTCATATTTTAATGATTCATTTTTATTGTCTTCAATATTAGCATTAGGTACAGTATAAGGACTCAGTTGGACCTTCTCTATCTGATTCTGTAGCCACTGACTACCTGGGACTTTGGGGAATTGAAATGTGACTAGAGCAAGATAAAATGTGCTGTAAGTGTGAAATACACATAAGATTTCAAAATCTCAATACAAAATATGAACGTAGAGGATAAATACATTTCTATATTGATTATATATTGAAATATGTGTATAAAATAAGTTACGTAAAATAAAATATTACTAAAATTATTTTCACTTATTTCGTGTCAACTAGAAAATTAAAATTACATATATGTCACATTTTTTATCTGCGTTGGGTGGCACTTATTTAGAATAACTTTTTTATAAATATGGAAGTAAAAAAGGGTAAATTGTTATTTTCTTGAATTTCAGGAACTCGTAAGAATATTTACAGTTATATCCTATATACAGAGAATTTCTATCTATACCTGGATCCTGATATTCTAGAGAATCTATTCTGGGAGCTGTGGTTTATACTATAGAAGATACATCCATTCCTAACTATGATGCTTTTCTTAAATATACAGTTATATTTAGATTTCTTAGATACACAATTATATTACAATTTAGGTTTACAGTTAAATTATAGCTATACAATTAAATTACAGTTTAGGCTTCTGAGGTATACAATGTTATTTAGGTTAATGAACATTAGAAAACAGCAGCAAAAGCATCACTTTTCGACCATATGTGGTCTTTAATAAATTTCTAGTGATTGACAGTTTAAGGCAGATACAAAATTATTTTATTTCACTTGACTTTAATCACTGAAAGTATTTATCTATTTAAATGGAAATCACTTTTATTTTCAGGCTTGAGAAAATAATAAGGTATTTCTGTTACAAGTTGTAATTTCAAATAGCATAGTTCTTTTTTTTAAGTTTCAACATAAGTAGCAATAAAAGCTAATAAATTCCTGTCAGAGGATTTAGTTTAGAATAAACTAAAACTGAACACATCAAAAATATAAATATTTTATTAATCTCATCTTGAAATTGATACTATGTATCAAAGAGAACTTGGCATTAATACAAACTGTACTTACTTGATACTCTTGCAGGTTTTCTGCTAAAAGAGAATATAAATAAGTTTTGTTTAACTGAGATAAAATGCAAGGAAATTATAAATCAGTGGACTTTATAGAAATATCTAATTATTTTGTTTCTTGCTTATTATTTAAGAATCAATGAAGAAATAGAGTCCTCTATTGCCTGTCAACATGAGTCTTTGTTTTATCATAATTTTAATTTTTTAAAATTTTATTTAGAGATGGGGTCTCAGTTGCCCAAGGTGACATGAAGTGGTACAATCATAGCTCACTGCAGCCTCAGATTCCTGTGCTCAAGCAATCCTCCCCCCTCTGCCTCCCAAGTAGCTGATACTACAGGTGTGAGCTACCATGCCTGGCTGATTCTTTGAATATCTTGTTTAATCTATTTTATCTAAGAAAATATGCCAGCTATCAAAAAAGCTATTCATCAAAGTGTCACAAAATATTTATGCTTTTTAAATATTCTGACTAAAATCAGGATCTTTGTAAAATTAAGAGTTTTGGCTCAACTATTATTATACCTAACTTGAATAAAATTACTTTGTATTTTGTAACAGCTAAATATTTTCTTTAAAATTCCCAGACTTCATGAAATATATCATTTAGAATTATTTTTCTTTCAAGAAATAAGATAATTACCAGACTATAAAATAAATCTTAAAAAACAACATGCAAAGTAAGTAAGTTTACTTTTTCATAATAATTTATTTATTTCAATGAGAGGTTATTATTTTTCAAAGAAATGTGCTTTCTTATTAAGCTGTATGTAGGACAAAATAACTAAGGTGAAATTATTATCCCAAATACTAGAGCAGACATTCTAACTTCTTGAAAAAGACTAGTAACATTTCCATTCTAATATTAGTCTCATTTAAAGAGCCAGGCTAGAAAATATAACTTTTAAGCAATCTGTATTATATGGTTTATTGTGAGATTTGTAGAGTGTCTAACATAAACCTCAGGATTAAAATTTTATTAAAATTAGGTTATTCCTATTAAAAACATTTTCAGCTTGGATAGATATTTTCTGTATCACTAGAGTACTATGCTTCATGCATAAAATTATAAAATAAATAATTTGGAAAACTACTTCACTAAGACTAACATGTTATTATTTTTTTCTTTAAAAATACTAGCATTAGTTAGGAAGGTAGAAATTTAGGGAAAAAATAGACTTTCACTGATACATTAATGAACTGTTAAATGAAGGAATGAATAAGAATATGCTTGCTCTCAATGATCTCTGTGTTGGACTTGTGCTTTTGTATGTAATCACAATATGAAGACTTTAAAATGATAGATTCACAGAACAGAGTAAGAAATCTGAATCAGAAGTCTGAATCCCTTGTACAGCTGAGTTACAGAGGTTTCCTCAAATCATCTCTCCAATACATCACTCCCTTGGGGGAAAAGTGGGATATACTCTATCCCTGGGCTGCTCTGATTGGCAGAAAACTTTCTCTTGTGTTTGCAGCAGCATAATAGAATACTGAAGTGTGAATAGATGGCCTTAACCATTATAGTGTTTGGAAACATAACAAACTTGGAGCCAAATCTTGTCTGTACCATATAAATGCTCTTGATATGTCAGATTTTCTTACATTGCACTTATCTCATCTTCAAATTGGGCATGATAATTGGGCTTTCCTAAGGATTAAGTAAACTAACAATAGGAAAATGTATAACCATACATTTTCTAATTAATTTATTTTTCTCATCATTCTGGCTGATTATCTCAAAGGATATTAAACAATATTTAAAAGACTGTTTCAATATAAAAATTGTGTCCTTATATTATTCTACAGATGTAATTTTCCTTTTTATTGAAAGTTTTACCTCTTAATATTAGTGATAATTATGAATACATTAATAATTTTATGTGTAAGTGGTATGTCTAGATATATCTAGTCATTTCAGGGATACACACCACAGTGAGCAGTAAAAGGGAGTCAGTGAAAAACAAAGCTTTCTCTCCGCCTACTAGAGATCTATGTATTTGCTATGAATGGAAATAGTTGTCTTAGTTATGTTATGCTTACCTAGCAACTTAGAATTTAAAGCACTTTTTTAAAGTAATTGAATTTGCCTAAAATTATGTTGCCAAGGCTACATATTTTAGTATAAACCTTATTTATAGTTTTATGATAATAATATCAGCAAAATAGATCATTCTCTTTTTAAGAAACAAATGTCTCCATTGTGCATGCTGGCATTTCCTATTTTGTGTCTAGGTTGAATTAATTTAAAGGTCTTATTTATTTATTTATTTATTTATTTATTTATTTATTTATTTATTTTTGAGACGGAGTCTCGCTCTGTCACCCAGGCTGGAGTGCTGTGGCCGGACCTCAGCTCACTGCAAGCTCCGCCTCCCGGTTTCACGCCGTTCTCCTG
>NW_016855445.1:0-2964 GCF_001698545.2 Rhinopithecus bieti | reverse complement strand
CTAGATTTTCTACCTGTCCACTTACTCTGCTGTTAAGAGAAGTTTGTATCTTTTAGATTTCTTTGTTTCAAGATAATTTAATATTAATATTAAGCAACAAAATAATTCAGATATTTTCATACCAACATAGTACTTATGTAATTAAAGATTACCTTTTGTCATATTGTGTAACTGAAGACTTTCTTTTCTTGTTGAGACTGTTAATAAGGAAAATGTAAATTAAAATTAAATTTTTAAAGTAATTTTCCATAAAAATTGTCTCACATCAATGCTGAGCTTTAAAGAATGAAGATAATTTAAGTGTTATAAACATTTTCTCAAGGTGGTTTTCAAAAATTTTTTCTATCTAACTGGTACCTAACAAAATAAATGTTAGCACTAGACATTGTTTTATAAACAGAGGTATAACATGAATGTAGGAACAAAATTAACTAGAATCTATGAAAATGGGTCATTCTGATTAACTGGATTTGGAGATAAACAAAATGAGTTATTTTGTCATTGACAATAATTCTGATATGCCTAAGAATGCTTTCCTACTGATCTAATAAACTATCTCTTTGATAATTAAGACCTTTGTAAGCTTTATGATAATTACACTCAAATCAGTAATTGTCATATTATATGGTGTAGTTTTCTAAATAAATAAACCCAATGCTAAGAAAATGGCAACACTGCGATTCATTTTATACCTTGCTCATCAGTGGCAGAACAAATCAATGCTTATTTGCGTGGGTTGGCTTACATCCATTGCTTCTTTGACACTGCTGTTACTAGATATCCACCAATTACCACATTTCTTCTTTTACTCATGCTAGCACTCATCACATACATTTTAAAATTTTTTTTTCATATGGTATAAATACATTTTGACTTAAAATATTTTAGCTTCAGGGCTTTGCATTCTATTTTTTTATTCTTTTAAAAAATTACCTTTTCTTCTTTAAGATGCTTCATGTCTGCTTTTCTGTGTAGAAGAAATAGTAACAGGGTAATTGATTTACTTTTTTATTTTAATTATACTTTAAGTTCTGAGATACACGTGCAGAACATGCAGGATTTTAAATAGGTATACATGTGTCATGGTGGTTTGCTGCATCCATCAACGCGTCGTCTACATTAGGTACCTCTCCTAATGTTATCCCTTCCCTTAACCCCACTCCCAGAGAGGCCCCAGGGTGTGATGTTCCCCTCCCTGTGCCCATATGTTCTCATTGCTCAACTCCCACTTATGAGTGAGAATATGCAGTGTTTGGTTTTCAGTTCCATGTTAGTTTGCTGAGAATGATGGTTTCCAGCTTCGCCCATGTCCCTGCAAAGGACATAAACTCATTCTTTTTTATGGCTGCATAGTATTCCATGGTGCATATGTGCCACATTTTCTTTATCCAGTCTGTCACTGATGGACACGTGGGTTGCTTCCAAGCATCGGTCACATGCTATTTCTGGTTCTAGATCCTTGAGGAACTGCCATACTGTCTTCCGCAATGGTTGAACTAATTTACACTCTCACCAACATTGTAAAAGCATTCCTATTTCTCCACATCATTTCCAGCATCTGTTGTTTTCTGACTTTTAATGATTGTCATTCTAACTGGTGTGAGATGGTATTTCATTGTGGTTTTGATTTGCATTTCTCTAATGACTGGTGATGATGAACTTTTTTTAATACGTTTGCCTTCTTTTGCAAAGTGTCTGTTCATATCCTTCGTCCACTTTTGATGGGGTTGTGTGTTTTTTTTCCTGTAAATTTCTTTAAGTTCCTTTTAGATTCCAGATATTATCCCTTTGTCATATAAATAGATTGCAAAATTTTCACCCATTCTGTAAGTTGCCTGTTCACTCTAATGATAGTTCCTTTTGCTGTGCAGAAGCTCTTTAGTTTAATTAGATACCATTTGTTAATTTTGGCTTTTGTTGCAAATGCTTTAGGTGTTTAAGTCATGAAGTCTTTGCCCATGCCTATGTCCTGAATGGTATTCCCTAGGTTTTCTTCTAGGGTTTTATGGTTTTAGGTCTTACATTTAAATCTTTTCTTTGCTTTCTTTTTTATTTTATTTTTTATTTTTTAGACAGAGTCTCACTCTGGCACCAAGCTAGAGTGCAGTGGCACAATCTTGGCTCACTGCAACCTCTGCCTCTCAGGTTCAAGCGATTCTCCTGCCTCAGCCTCCCAAGTAGCCGGACCACTGGCATGTGCCACCATGCCAGGCTAATTTTGTATTTTAGTAGAGACAGAGTTTCACCATGTTGACCAGGATGGTCTCGATCTCTTGACCTCGTGATCTGCCCACCCCAGCCTCCCAAAGTGCTGGGATTACAAGCATAAGCAACCACGTCCAGCACGTTTAAATCTTTAATGCATCTTGAGTTAATTTTGTATAAGGCATAAGGAAGGTGTCCAGTTTCTGTTTTCTGCATATGGCAAGCCAATTTTCCCAACACCATTTATTAAACAGTGAATCCTCACTTTCCCCATTGCTTGTTTTGTCAAGTTTGTCAAAGATCAGATGGTTGTAGATGTGTGCTGTTATTTCTGAGGCCTCTGTTCTCATTGGTCTGTATTTCTGTTTTGGTACCAGTACCATGCTGTTTTGGTTCCTGTAGCCTTGTAGTATAGTTTGAAGTCAGATAGTGTGATGCCTCCAGCTTTGTTCTTTTGCTTAGGATTGTCTTGGGTATGTGGACTCTTTTTTGGTTCTATATGAAATTTAAAGTAGTTTTTTTCTAATTCTGTGAAGAAAGTAAATGGTAGCTTTATGGCAATAGCGTTGAATCTATAAATTACTTTAGGCAGTATGGCCGTCTTCATGATATTGATTCTACCTATCCATGAGCATGGAGTGTTTTTCCATTTGTTTGTGTCCTCTCTTATTTCCTTGAGCAGTGTTTTGTAGTTTTCATTGAAAAGGTTCTTCACATCCCTTGTAAGTTGTATTGCTAGGTATTTTATTCTCTTTGTAG
>NW_016855444.1:0-1392 GCF_001698545.2 Rhinopithecus bieti | reverse complement strand
AAAGCAGCAGTTGCAATCCTAGTCTCTGATAAAACAGACTATAAACCAACAAAGATCAAAAGCGACAAGGGCATTACATAATGGTAGAGGAATCAATGTAACAAGAAGAGCTAACAATCCTAAATATACATGCATCCAATACAGGAGCACCCAGATTCATAAAGTAAGTTCTTAGAGACCTACAAAGAGACTTAGACTCCCACACAACAATAGTGGGAGACTTTAACATCTCACTGTCCATATTAAACAGATCAATTAGACAGAAAACTCACAGGGATACTCAGGACTTGAACTCAGGTCTGGACTGAGCAGACCTAACAGACATCTACAGAACTCTCCACCCCAAATTGACATAATATACATTCTTCTCAGCACCACATCCCACTTATTCTAAAACTGACCACATAATTGGAAGTAAAACACTACTCAGCAAACGCAAAAGAATGAAAACCATAGTCTCTCAGACCACAGTACAATCAAATTAGAACTCAGGATTAAGAAACTCACTCAAAACTGTACAACCACATGAAAACTGAACAGCCTGCTGCTGAATGACTACTGGATAAATAATGAAATTACAGCAGAAATAAATAAGTTGTATGAAACCAATGAGAACAAAGACACAATGTATCAGAATCTCTGGGACACAGTTAAAGCAGTGTTCAGAGGGAAATTTATAGCACTAAATGTCCACAGGAGGAAGCAGGAAAGATCTAAAATCTACACCCTAACATCACAACGAAAAGAACTAGAGAAGCAAGAGCAAACAAGTTCAAAAGCTAACAGAAGACAAGAAATAACTAAGATCAGAGCAGAACTGAAGGAGATAGAGACATGAAAAACCCTTCAAAAAATCGATAAATCTAGGAGCTGGTTTTTTGAAGGATCAACAAAATAGATAGAACACTAGCCAGACTAATAAAGAAGAAAAGACAGAAGAATCAAACAGATGCAATAAAAATGATAAAGGGGATATTATCACTCATCCCACAGAAATACAAACCACCATCACAGAATATTATAAACACCTCTATATAAATAAACTAGAAAATCTAGAAGAAATGGATAAATTCCTGGACACATACACCCTCCCGAGTCTAAACCAGGAAGAAGTTGAATCCCTGAATAGACTAATAACAAGTTCTGAAATTGAGGCAGTAATTAACAGCCAACCAACCAAAAAAGTCCGGGACATGTATTCACAGCCGAATTCTACCAGAGGTACAAAGAGGAGCTGGTAGTGTTCCTTCCAAAAGTATTTCAAACAATAGAAAAAAAGGAACTCCTCCCTAATGCATTTTATGAGGCCGGCATCATCCTGATACCAAAACCTGGCAGAGACACAACAAAAAAAGAAAACTTCAAGCCAATGTCCCTGATAAACATTGATGC
>NW_016855443.1:0-1389 GCF_001698545.2 Rhinopithecus bieti | reverse complement strand
CCGTGGGCGTGGGACCCTCCCGGCCAGGTGTGGGATATATTCTCCTGGTGTCGTGTTTGCTTAAAGCGCAGTATTGGGGTGGGAGTTACCTGATTTTCCAGGTGTTGTGTGTCTCAGTTCCCCTGGTTAGGAAAAGGGATTCCCTTCCCCCTTGCACTTCCAGGTGAGGGGATTCCTCGCCCTGCTTCAGCTCTCGCTGGTCAGGCTGCAGCAGCTGACCAGCACTGATTGTCCGGCACTCCCTAGTGAGATGACCCCAGTACCTCAGTTGAAAATGCAGAAATCACCGGACTTCTGTGTCGCTCGCGCTGGGAGTTGGAGACTGGAGCTGTTCCTATCTCTGCCACTTCTTTACCGGAGAAAGTTCCTACCCTCGCCAATGTCAATTATACCTCAATAGATGAAACCCACTATTACTAACTCATGTGCCATTAAACAAATGGAGTAATGGGCCACTATCTATGGAGCCCAGATATAGTATGCACCAAATATTACAACCAGGATGCTTGTGATTGGTGCTAATGTTATTAATGCTAATGTTTTATAGCATTAAGAATGCTATAATCCAGATCCAATACCCGCAAGTCCTACGGGATTACATAGATAAAATGATAGCTTTTTCTGATCCCTGAATGACAATAAATGTAATCGCCAAGCACAGTGTATACCTTTACAGCGATTGGCTTCTTTTCCTATTAATTGTAATGATCTTTCTCTCCCTCCATTAGAATCCCTACTATTGAGATGGAAAGAAATTGTATTAGCCAAGCAGCCAAGTGAATCTTACAATGGACCTCCTCCCTAGTTGCTAATCAATGTATGCCAGGAAGGTAATGCATACTACACGACATTACCTGGGCCAAGACATTTCTTAAAATACACACACACACACACACACACACACACACACACACACACACAGAGTACAACCAGCTTGGGAATTCTTCCCTAATCTAATCTCAATATACCAACTACAAGTTTTACTTAGCACTCAAAGGAAGAGAACTTTACAGCAATTGCAATGCTGACTGCCCACAGTGAAAAAATTATAGCTCGTGGGTATCACAACAAAGACAATTCTTGCAAAAAAACATATTTGATCCCATGGAGAAATCTAACTACTCTTTGCATGGGAGTTTCTTCACCCACATTGATAGCTATTTGCTTATAGCTATTATGAAATTTGAAAGGCCTACCGAAGCCACAATCATTAAAAACTTAGAAAATATTTGAGCGGAGTTGTTGCCCAATGTTACTTTTCTGGGGCTCCTTAAAATCCATACACACTCCAAACCTATAGAAGATAGAAACTGTACTGAGAAGACCTGTAGTGAAACTAACTTGGGAGGAATGTTTTCTTCTTTATTAAAACATTTGTATGTCTTTTCA
>NW_016855442.1:0-1392 GCF_001698545.2 Rhinopithecus bieti | reverse complement strand
TCCTTCCTTCCTTCCTTCCTTCCTTCCTTCCTTCCTTCCTTCCTTCCTTCCTTCCTTCCTTCCTCTCCTTCCTCTCCTTCCTCTCCTTCCTCTCCTTCTTTCTTCCTCCCAGGCTGTAGTGCAGTGGTGCAATCTCGACTCACTACAATCTCTGCCTCCTGGGTTCAAGTGATTCTCCTGCCTCAGCCTCCCAAGTAGCTGGGGTTACAGGCACCTGCCACCATGACCGACTATGAATAGAATTTTTCTTTTGCTCTGACAGATATTGCTGATAACAGTCTTGTCCTGAATGCATTAAAATCTAGCCATTCTATGGCACACATAACAGATCCTTTTTTCATAGTCTACTTCAGAAATAATTAGATTTGTGAGCCATTCATTCATTCACTAATTGTTTCATTCAAGAAATATTTTTGAACATCAGTTGTGTGCAGGAAGACATTGTACTAGGCACTGAGCCACTTCAGGGCTACCTTAGAGGCTGTTTCTACTTTCCTTTTAGCTCGTATTGTGTCATCCTATTTAAAATGGCTCATGATGCTTTCTTCTTTTTTTTTCTTGAGGTGACAAGATTTGCACATTCTTATTTAAGTTCACAGCACAAGTAAAATTAGAAAGTCATATGTCTCACATGATTTTAGATCTGGCATTTTTTTAAGGGGATCCCAGAAAGAAGGAGCGTAAATCTGCCCTTGGCCAATTTGAATTCAAAATCCTTGTTTTATTAGAGGCTAACTGATATAACAAAGCCACTGATACATAATGGCTAACACATAAAATAAGTTTATTTCTTGTTCACATACAATTCTAAGTGGGTTTTTCTGGTTGATAGGTGAATCTCCTCCCAATGGTAATTGGGACACCCAGTTCCTCTCTAAGTTGTCACACATGTCCACATCAAGTAGCAGAAGGAGGAAGAGCATGGACAGTCATACGTGTGAAGTTTTTATGGGCTTAACATGGAAGTGGCATACATGTTTCCAATTACATTCCTTTGGCGAGAACTCAATCACATCGTCAGAGTCTAATTGTGAGCCTGGAAAATGTACACCACCACCATATTCCCAGAAAAGAGGCAATTGTTTGACGAACAACTGGCCAGTATCTGTCAAAGTGTTTATATACAACACCACACACACACACACACACACACGTGGGATCCTGTGAATTACAGTATTTATTTGAAAAGAAGAAAAAGGAGTGTAAAATCTTCGAGCTTATTTTACTTGTCTTAATACACTTACCCGCTTTTAACCTACCCATTTCCTTGAATTTCACGTACTTAGAAATTTAAGTTTTTCATTTCATAAAATTAAAAAATTACATTAGCAAGTTTCTTTTGAAATTATATTCAGCCTTTTTGTCTTATAAATGAGAAATGAGGTCAGAGAG
>NW_016855441.1:0-1391 GCF_001698545.2 Rhinopithecus bieti | reverse complement strand
AGTATTTATTTGACTATATTTCCTATTTCACCATAGGAACCAATGTGATCCCACATATCCCTTCGTGGATCCATCCAAGAGGGAGTTTCCAAGCTGAGTAATATAAAGAAAGCTTCATCTATCTGAGATGAATTAACATAGCAAAAGCGGATTCACAGAAAGCTTCTTTCCTGTTTTTTTCTGAAGATATTTCCTTTTTCACCATAGACCAGAAGGTGCTGCTGAAGGTCCCTTCATGGATCCGTCCATGACAGATTCCAAGCTTCGTAATGTAAAGAAAGCTATATCTATGTGAGATGATTACACATATCACAGAGTAGTTTCCTAGAAAGCTTCTTTCCAGTTTTTGTCTGAGGCTATTTCCTTTTCACCATTGGCAGCAACAAGCTCCCGAATATCACTTGCTACCTGTTTCTCAAAAAGAGTTTCCCCGACGCTGTATGAGAAGAGAGGTATAACACTGTGACTGGAATGCACGTGTCACAAACCAGTTCCTTGGAAAGCTTTTCTCCAGTTTCGGTCTGAACATATTTATTTTTTCACCGTTAACCTAAAAGTGCTCCTAAATATCCCATCAGACGCTAAACATACACAGGGCTAGAAAACTGCTCAATGAAAAGAGAGGCTTATCTCCATGAGAGGAATTAAGACGACACAGAGCAGTTTCACAGAAAGCTTCCTTCTATATTTTCCCTGAGGATATTTCTTTCCCCATATTCTAATGATCTTTCCCAAATATCCTTCTTCAGATTTCACAAAAACAGTTATTTTAAGCTGCTCAATCGAAAGAATGATTTAAATCTATGAGACGAATACACACATCGCAAAGCAGTTGCTCACAACGTTTCACTGCAGGTTTCATCGGAAGACGTTTCCTCGCTCATGTCAAGCCTCTGGGCGTCATTAATATCCCTTCACAGATTCTTCAAAGATAGAGTTTCGAAACAGGGCAACATAGAGTAAGCATTAACTCTGTGAAGTGAATGTACATAGAAGAGAATAGATTTTTGGGACCTTCTTCCTCGATTTTATTTCAGTATATTGCACTATTCTCCATAGTTCTCAATGCATTCTGAAGTATCACTTTTTCGGTTTCACAGGAACAGTGTTCAAACACTGCCTTGTGAGAAAAGAGGTATATCTCCCTGAGTGGAATGCATACATCACAAAGTAGTTTCTCAGAAAGCTTCTAACCAGTTTTTATCTGAAGATATCTCCTCTTTCACCGTAGGCCTAAATGTGCTCCCGAACGTCCCTCCGTTGATCTCTGCATGACGGAGTTTCCAAACTGCGTAATATAATTAAAGTTTTAACTATGCGAGAAGAATAAATATATCTAACAGAAAGCAGTTTCACAGAAATCTTCTTTCCAGGTTTTGTCTGAGGATATC
>NW_016855440.1:0-1392 GCF_001698545.2 Rhinopithecus bieti | reverse complement strand
ACCCAGGCTGGAGTGCAGTGGCTCAATCACAGCTCACTGTAGCCTCAACTTCCCGGCTCAAACGATCCTCCCACCTCAGCCTCTCAAGTAACTGGGACTACAGATGCACACCACATCTGGTTAATTATTTTTGTAGATACGGGGTCCCATTATGTTGCCTAGGCTGGTCTCGAACTCCTAGATTCATGCATCTCAGCTTCCCAATGTGCTGAGATTATAGGCTTGAGCCACCGTGTCCAGCCCACAAAAATTATTGAGATACTTTACACTCTTTTTTTGCTACGAAGTTTTCTAAATCTCCTGTGTACTTTACATGTGCAGCACCGATCCAAGGTATTTTCCCTCCTCATGTATCAAGGGCTTAAATTCCACTGGCAAAAAAACTCAGTAAAGCCAAAAAAAAAAAAAAAAAAAACAAAAAAAAGGATTTTCCCCCAATAGGCCAAAATGTTTTTCTAAAATTAAAAAAAATTCCAAAAAATTTTTTTTTTTTTTTTTTTTTTTTTTTTGAGAGAGAGTCTCACTCTGTTGCCTAGGCTGGAGTGCAGTGGCAAATATAGATCACTGTAACCTCCAACTCCTAGGCTCAAGCAATCCTCCTAACTCAGGGACCCGAGTAGCCGGGACTAGGGGCACAAGCCGCAGTGTTCAGCGAATTTTTTTGTAGTTTTTGTAAAGATAAGGTCTCACTTTGTTGCCCAGACGGATCCTGAACTCCTGGCCTCAAGCGATCCTCCCACCTCAGCCTCCCAAAGTGCTGGGACTGCAGGCGTGAGGCATCATGCCCAGCCAAAAAGAGATTATTTAATTATTTGTTTTGGATACAAATGCAGAGGCATCACCGTCTACTCCCTAAAGATCCAAGTTAAACCATAAAACAGCATCCCACTATACCTGCTCCCTCACAGATTAACACTGGGGTCAGGCATGAATATTTGCATTTTCAAACTAACATATCCCAAAACCGTGTAAGTTTTTTTTTTTTTTGAGACGGAGTCTCGCTCTGTCGCCCAGGCTGGAGTGCAGTGGCGGGATCTCAGCTCACTGCAAGCTCCGCCTCCCGGGTTTACGCCATTCTCCTGCCTCAGCCTCCCAAGTAGCTGGGACTACAGGCGCCCGCCACCTCGCCCGGCTAGTTTTTTGAATTTTTTTAGTAGAGACGGGGTTTCACCGTGTTAGCTAGGATGGTCTCGATCTCCTGACCTCGTGATCCACCCGTCTCGGCCTCCCAAAGTGCTGGGATTACAGGCTTGAGCCACCGCGCCCGGCAAAACCGTGTAAGTTATTGAAAATTATCTGATTCATTTCCAGTACATAACTAAGGATTTTTTGGTTGTTGCTGTTCTTATTTTTAGCTGGGGACAGAGGAGGGCTAGTAAGTAGTACAATAAT
>NW_016855439.1:0-2508 GCF_001698545.2 Rhinopithecus bieti | reverse complement strand
CCATCACCATCACCATTGTTACTACCATCACCACCCACCACCACCACCAATACCACCATCACCACCCACCACCATCACCACCCACCACCATCACCCAACATCATCATCATTACCACCATCATCACCATCACCAGGCTCCTCCAGCCTTTTCTTCCCCAGCTCACTTTCTCCACTTCTCCTCCTCCTCCTCCTCTCTTTTTTCCTCCAAGGGCCCCTTCCAAGGGGCTTCAGCCTTTCTAATCCAGCTCTCTCATTGTTTCTCTTCCCTCTGAGCCACGGTCTCCCTCAGCACTGCTGCTGCTTTTGAGACTACTTCCCTTCTGTCTGGCTTGATTATTCTCTAGAGGTAACCATTCCCTGGCCACAAAATAAAGGCCACAAACCATTTCTCTGTGGACCCAGCCCCAGTTTCCCCTGTGGTTACTACAGACTGAGGTCCTGGGGTGAAATTGATTTGGCTGCAGGAAGAGCACATTCTCACCATTTGCCTCCACCTCCCTCTCCATTCCAAGACTGGGGACTTCAGCATCTGAGGACAGCAGGGTCCCTTCCTAGACTTTCCTCTCCTGGGCCACAGCTGTCTTATCAGAAGAGAGCCTGGCAGAGACATGGCCCAGCTCTCAGAGTGCTGTTGCTGTGGCCGCCTTCCTCTTTTCTGCTGTTCTTTTCTCTCTCTCCTCTTCTTTTGGCATTTTGATGGTTTTCAGCCTCATAATTTGTGGTCATCTGCATCTTTCCTTTCCCACGGAAAAGCCTCTGGTCAAGATAATGGAAGATCTTTGCTGTGGTTATTGTTTTCCTTTTAAAATGAATATGCTTATGTAAGAATAATGGGAGATCTTGCTTTCCTTCCTCCTCCCCTTCCTTCTTTTCTACCTTTCCCTCCTTTTCCCCTCCCACCCGTGTTTATCCAGCACTTTCTCTGCATCTGGCACACAAAGTATTGGGTTCCAGGGCTCAGGGACTTTCTCAGGACTTCAGGATTGAACTGAGACCTGAAGGGGAGGGGAAGTCTTAATGACTGGGAGTGATGGGAACACTCAGAAGTGCCTTGGGACGGGAGGGAGGGAAGCATCCCAGGTGCAGAGAGAACAGCATGGCTGCCCAGTGGGGATGCTGGGGAGAGCGGTGGGAGCTGGAACCAGACAGGTGGGCAGTACCAGCCCCCACAGTGGGCCACGGTAAGGAGCTTACACTGCAGAGTAAGCAGGTTAGGCTGAATAGAAGGTGCCTGGATCTCTTGTCTGGTTTTCAAATAACACTCTGACTGCAGAGTCGGTGGGTGGCTTAGAGCAGGTGACAGATGCTGGGAATCCTTTGGGGGCTCAGGGAGCCACTGAGGGGAGAGAGTGGAGGCCAGGGTGCTGCAGGCAGGCAGGTGCCCGTGCACCCCTGCAGCCTCCCGGGAGCTTGCCTGCTTGGGCCCTCCTCTGGCTTCTCTTGAGTATCAAGGGGGAGAACTGGCAGTCAGGAGAAAAACAGGATGCAAAGTGGTCCCCGAAATAGGACAGCCTCAGATGCCCTCTGGCTTCTTCCCAGTTGGGCTTTGAATGAAGCCCCCCAGAATGCCGCCTGCCACCATACCGTCTTCCTTTGACTGAAACAAAGAGTAAGAGTGGGTCTTGATTGCCCTATTGTTCTACTCGCTTCTAACTTGGGAAAGGCTGGGCTGGCAGAGGAAGAGCTGCTTCTCCCGAAGCCCACAGGGTCTCGTATGTTCTAGCATTGACACTGATGTCTTTCGTTTCCCCTGTAACTGCTCCAGCCCTCCTGTTCTGTAGGCGCTCAGGAATCCCTTACATGTCGAAAGCATCAAATTAGGTCTCCTGCTTTCAGGCGGCAGAAACCTGATGCAAACACGCTCAGGCGCAAATGGCTCATTCATTTATTCTGTAAACACAGATGGAACTTCCCCTGTGTAAGTTGCTAGGGGGGTTTGGGGATACAGTGGTGGGGAAGGCTAGCTGGCTGTGGGCTCTCATGGGTCTGTGTCCCAGACCTGCACTATTCAGTACTGCAGTCACCAGACTTGTGTGACCAGGTAAACTTATATTCATTAAATAAAGGTTAAAATTCCCTTCTTCATTCTCAGGAGCCATGTTTCAAGTGTTCATTGCCGCACGTGGCTAGCAGCTGCCCTGTTGCAACAGCACAGTTCTAGAATATCCCCACCATCGCAGAATATTCTAGTCGACAGTGCTGCTCTAGAATATGTTGGAAGGACCAATAAATAAGAAAAATACCAAGTTGGGCGCAGTGGCTTATGCCTGTGATCCTAGCACTTTGGGGGACTTGAGGCAGGAGGATCGCTTGAGCCCATGAGTCCAAGACCAGCCCAGGCAACATAGCAAGATCCCATCTCTACAAAAAATCTAACTGGGTGTGGTGGCAGACACCTATAGTCCCAGCTACTTGAGGGGTTGAGGCAGGAGGATTGCCTGAGCCTGGGAAGTCAAGGCTGCAGTGAGCCAAGATCATGCCACTGCACTCCAGTCTGGGCAACAGAGT
>NW_016855438.1:0-1390 GCF_001698545.2 Rhinopithecus bieti | reverse complement strand
AAGAAACACCTTGGAAGCTGAACATTTAAAATTTATTATACTCTGAGCTAGTCCTGATGAATAAGAACGAGACCATCACTACTTTAGATATTTTTTCCCAAAACATAAACATATTAAAATATGACTTGCTGAAGGATAACATTTTTTAGTTTAACAATTGCCACTGGCCGGGCGCAGTGGCTCAAGCCTGTAATCCCAGCACTTTGGGAGGCCGAGACGGGCGGATCACGAGGTCAGGAGATCGAGACCATCCTGGCTAACACGGTGAAACCCCGTCTCTACTAAAAAAATACAAAAAACTAGCCGGGCGAGGTGGCGGGCGCCTGTAGTCCCAGCTACTCGGGAGGCTGAGGCAGGAGAATGGCGTAAACCCGGGAGGCGGAGCTTGCAGTGAGCTGAGATCCGGCCACTGCACTCCAGCCTGGGCGACAGAGCGAGACTCCGACTCAAAAACAAACAAACAAACAAAAAAAAACAATTGCCACTTAATTCACAGACTGTAAGTATATATATTTTTTACCTACTGAATGCATTTTGTTTTTAGTCTGTGGTTTTAGAATTCCTTTTGAAATGCTGAAGCTCTTTAGGCTGTTTCTCAGTCATTCCTGGTCTTTCTGTGTCTTTGGTTGCCATCCAGTGGCAGCAGCCATGTACTTCAGTTGAGTAACAGAAAAGAGAAACCCTCTACTTTCCAAGCTGACTGTTTTCTCATTCAAAAGTGACCAATAGGTGTATTAGTCCATTTTCACACTGCTATAAAGAAATACCTGAGACCGGGCCATGTATAAAGGAAAGAGGTTTAAACGACTGACAGTTCTGCATGGCTGGGGAGGCTTCAGGAAACTTACAATCATGGTAGAAGGCAAAAGGGAAGCAAGGACCTTCTTCACATGGCATCAGGAGTAAGAGAGAAGAGCGGGCGAGACGGCCACTTATAAAACCATCAGATCCCGTGAGAACTCACCCACTATCACCAGAACAGCATGAGGGAACACTATCACGAGAACCCCCATGATCCAATCACCTCCTACCAGGTCCCTCCTGTGACATGTGGGGATTACAATTAGAGATGAGATTTGGACAGGGACACAGAGCCAAAACGAATCAGTAGGTATTAATTTTGTGTACCTGATTTATGAAACTTTAGCCTAAAATTAGTTCAGTATTTTCCCTTTTACCAACTCTATGAAATAAGTGTGTTTTCCTCATTTTATATGTGAGAAAACTGCAGCACAGATAAGTAAAAGAATCTACTCAAGTTTGTATAATTATTAAGTTTCAGGGTTATGGGTTAAAATGAATTCTGTTTATTTCCAAAACAGATGCCTTTCTTAAGGAAAGCAACACACAGATAAAGTAAGTAAAAGGTAATATGTCTTATGTTTCCTTC
>NW_016855437.1:0-1188 GCF_001698545.2 Rhinopithecus bieti | reverse complement strand
CGCCCGGCTAATTTTTTTTTTTTTTAGTAGAGACAGGGTTTCACCGGGTTAGCCAGGATGGTCTCGATCTCCTGACCTCGTGATCCGCCCGTCTCGGCCTCCCAAAGTGCTGGGATTACAGGCTTGAGCCACCGCGCCCGGCCTAATTTTTGTATTTTTTGTAGAGATGAGATTTCGCCATGTTGCCCAAGCTGGTATCAAACTCCCGGACTCAAGTGATTCACCCACCTCACCCTCCCAAAGTGCTGGGATTACCACACAGGAGCCACTATGCCCAGCCGAAATTATTCTTTTAAAGTAAATCTGATCACACATTATTGTCCTGCACAAAACCCTCCAATGCCTTTCCCCATGACACATGGCTCCCTGCAGATCTCTCATCAAATGTTATCTCATCAGAGGTCTACAATCACTGCCCTGTATAAAATAGTCCCACTCCCACCACATAGCTATTTTTTAACCAAAACAGGTGCTTTTCTTCATAGCACAAACTACTCCCTGAATAGATCATACATTTCTTTACTTGTTTACTGCATGTTTCTCCTCTTAGAATGTTAGCTCCATGAGGCAAAGACTTGACTTGTTCTCTGATGTATTTATTCCATGACCCTAAATCAATGTCTAGTGTGTGGGCACTCAGTGAATAGTTGGGGAACAAATGAATGAATATGTTTCTAAACACATATACAGAATTTAATCTGTAACACTACAATTCTAAGTATTTTATAAAATTAATTTCATCTTCCTAAAAACTCCACTAAATAGGTTCCATTACCTCCATTTTATAAACAAGGAAACTGAGGCAAAGAAAGGTTAATCACAAAGACAATATGTGGCGGAGCTGGGATTCATAGGCAAGCATTCTGGCTCCAGGAGACACGCTCTTAATCATTATGCTACCTTTTTTCTTTTAACAAGAGGAATCATGCTGTAATTGGTCTATTCTGTCCTTTTTTTCACCAAAGATCATGGATTTTTAAAATATTATAGGAATATACCATAGTTAACATAACTAGTCCTCTGGTAATGGACATATAGATGATTTTCAATTTCCACTATCCAACCAATGCTGTCATGACATGGTACTACTGAGTAAGCACATTTTCTGTCTTGAGAGATAATGCTAAATAACTATTTTTAATCCCTGTGCAATATATATACACACACGTGTGTGTGTATATATACATA
>NW_016855436.1:0-1187 GCF_001698545.2 Rhinopithecus bieti | reverse complement strand
TCCGCCCACCTCGGCCTCCCAAAGTGCTGCGATTACAGGCATAAGCCACGGTGCCCGGTGTCCACAAATCTTAAGGGTATCATTTAACAACTAAATATACCCATTTAACCTCCCGATAAACATTTCCATTACCCCAGAAAGCTCCTTCATGCTTCCTTCTCAGTTGATCCCCATCCCAATGCCATCCACAAACTCTGCCCTGATTTTTTCACTACAGGTAAGTTTTCCCTGTTCCAGAACAACATGCAAATGAAGCATACATTATGTATTCTTTTTTCGTCTGGTTTATTTGAGTCAACCTAATAAGATTCAGGCAAGTTGATGTAGGCTTCAGTAGTTTGTTCATTTTTTAAATACTTCTCAGTTTTATATTTTAGTTATGAAGGTCAGTTACCAGAGCCAGACTTGTTCTTAACAAGCAGAATTTGTATGTTCATTCAGAGTCGCTTACAATTTTCTCAGCCTATTCACTTGCAGAGAATAGAAACTGTATAGTTTGTTCCTATTTATTTGTTTAGAGACAGAGTCTTGCTCTGTTGCCCAGGCTGGAGTACAATGGCATGATCTCGGCTCACCACAACCTCTGCCTTCCCCGGTTCAAGCTATTCTCCTGCCTCAGCCTCCCAAGCAGCTGGGATTGCAGGCACCCACCATCACACCCAGCTAAGTTTTGTATTTTTAGTAGAGACAGGGTTTTGCCATGTTTGCCAGGCTGGTCTTGAACACCTGACCTCAAATAGTCTGCCCATCTCAGCCTCCCAATGTGCTGGGATTACAGGCACGAGCCACCATGCCTGGTCCCTTTTTATTACTGAGTAGTATTCCATTGTATAAATATAGTATAGTTTGTTTTGTAGTGTTCAGGGTGGAAGTCTTGCACAGCTTTTGTGAGATTTATTCCTAAGTATTTTTATGCTATTGTAAATAGAATTGTTTTCATTTCATTTTCCAGTTGTATTTCCAATGTCATTGATTTTAAAACGTTGACCATGTGTCCTATGATCTTGGGATTATTAGTTCTAGAGTTGTTTTATAGATTCCTGGATTTCCAAAATTAATGATCATGATATGCGTGAACACTGAAAGTTTTACTTATTTGTTTCCCATCTGTATTCCATTTATTTATATTTATTTATTCATTGAGACGGAGTCTTGCTCTCTTACTGCAAACTCCGCCCACCCCCCCT
>NW_016855435.1:0-236 GCF_001698545.2 Rhinopithecus bieti | reverse complement strand
CTAACTAACCAAATTACCATGACTTTCTTGAGTGTCTGCAATGTAAAGTACATCACGGTAGGTGCTAGATAAAAATAAATGTAAGATGTGTTGTTGCCTGCCCTCAAGAGCTTATCATTAAAATGGAAGTAAAACTCTCCCCTGTAAGTACACAACCAACCAGTCTCACATAGAGAGAAAAAGAGAGCTCTCTTATAATAATTTTAAATAAGTACTGTGAATAATAATGCAAAGTC
>NW_016855434.1:0-848 GCF_001698545.2 Rhinopithecus bieti | reverse complement strand
TCTTGTGCCTCAGCCTCCTGAATAGCTGGGATTACAGGTACACACCACCATGCCTGGCTAATTTTATATTTTAATAGAGAGGGGTTTCACCATGTTGGCCAGGCTGGTCTTGAATTCCTGACCTCAAGTGATCCACCCACCTTGGCCTCCCAAAGTGCTGGAATTACAGGTGTGAGCCACGCCCCCAACCTCATTCTTAAAGTTTTCAAGTACTAGTCTTTAAAAAATATTTTTCATCAGCATGTTATTTTATTTAGAAATTACCAGGAAAAAAAGTGTCTGAAAGGTGTGCTACCTGATACCAATTGACCAGGGAGTTCACATTTCAGCTGATAGTTTTAATATTGTGTAGAAAGAGCCAAAGTCATTTTTTTAAAAGTTTTACTTAAATATGACTTATTGTAATGAGGGCTTCAGTTTAACATAGGTCAGTCTTGGGCCAGTCAAAAGAGGACAAATAATTGGAAGAACTGGACAGACAAACAAGGCAGATTAGATACAGAGCCCAGAGTGGTTGCAGACATTCAATCAACATGTTGGCAAGTCATATTACCATTGGCTATGCTTGTGCTTAAAACTGATTTTCAATATACTATGAAGGAAAGAATTAGTTAAAAATAGTATTAAAATACATTTGGATCCTAAAGTTCTTAACTTACGTGTGAAATTAATTGTATTTTCAGGAATTTTTTCAAAAGTTTTTAAATGTTACAGTTAAAATGTTGCCCCACTTAGCATGAAATTATTTTGATGTGTATAGAAGCTATCACAGAAAATGAAATGGAAAATACATAGTAGGTAAGAGTAAATCTTTGTGGTAAAGAGTAATTCAGAACAATTTTTTCTAA
>NW_016855433.1:0-1647 GCF_001698545.2 Rhinopithecus bieti | reverse complement strand
CTCCTGAGTAGCTGGGATTACAGGCATGTGCCACTGTGCCCAGCTAATTTTGTATCTTTTGTAAAGACTGGGCTTCCCCATGTTGGCCAGGCTGGTCTCGAACTCCTGACCTCAAGTGATCTGCCCACTTCAGCCTCCCAAAGTGCTGGGATTACAGGCATGAGCCACTGCACCCAACCATGTTTATTATTTTTTTAAATAGATACAGGGTCTCACTATATTGGCCAGGGTGGCCACAAACTCCTGGGCTCAAGCAATCCTGCCTCAGCCTCCCAAAGTGCTGGGATTACTGGTGTGAGCCACTGTACCCAGCCTAAATGCTATGCAGTGACCACTTCCATTCACTCCAACTGTCCTGCAACTGAATAACTGTGCCCTCCTCTCATTCTACCATCAGAGTTATATCACAAAGTTTGGGTTAAATCAACATTGGTGGTCTACTTTTTTTTTTTTTTTTTGAGACAGGGTCTCGCTCTGTCACCCAGGATGGAGTGCGGTGGCACGATCTCGGCTCACTGCAACCTCTGCTCCTGGGGTCAAGCAGTATCTCCCACCTCAGCTCCCGATTAGCTGGTATTACAGGCATGCACCATCATGCCTGGCTAATTTTTGTATTTTTTGTAGAGATGGGATTTCATCATGTTGCCTAGGCTGGTGGTCTACATTATTATGACTGCATGGATACTAATAATGGATTAATCATATGACATACTATGATTACATTTCCTTTCCCGTACAACTTTTTATTTTCCCTGCTATTGATTACTGTCTATATTTTTTCTTTTTTGAGACAGATCCTCATCCTGTTGCCCAGGCTGGAGTGCAGTAACACGATCACAGCTCACTGCAGCCTCAACTTCCTGGGCTCAAGTGACCCTCCCACCTCAGCCTCCCGAGTAGATGGGACTACAGGCATGCACCACCACACCTGGAGAATTTTTGTGTTTTTTGTAGAGATGGGGTTTTGCCATGTTGCCCAGACTGGTCTCGAACTCCTGGGCTCAAGAGATTCAACTACCTCGGCCTCCCAAAGTGCTGGGATTATAGGCATGAGCCACCGTGCCCAGCCTGATTACTGTCCATTATTTTTTTGTCAGCTTAGTTCTCTTCATACAAATGATCAATTCTCCCCAAACTGTCAGAAGTGCAATTCTCCTCTCAATATGCTTTGACATATCAGGTAATCCATCCTACTCTTTGTTTCCCTTAAAAACACCCACCTTCCTCCTGCAACCTAGGCTGGCTGCTCTCTAGGCCTGCCCAGATGTTGCCCTAAGAACCTCTCTCTCAGGCCAGGCGTGGTGGCTCACGCCTGTAATCCCAACACTTTGGGAGGCTGAGGTGGGCAGATCACCTGAGGTCAGGGATTCGAGATCAGCCTGGCCAACATGGTGAAACCCTGTCTCTACTAAAAATACAAAAATTAGCCAGACGCAGTGGCGAATGCCTGTAATCCCAGCTACTCGGGAGGCTGAGGCTGAAGAATAGCTTGAACCTGGGAGGTGGAGGTTGTAGTGAGCCGAGATCGCGCCACTGCACTCCAGACCAGATGACAGAGCGAGACTCTGTCTGGAAAAAAAAAAAAAAAGAACCTCTTTTCCATCATCTAGGAATTCCTTTCACCTCTCCTTTGCATTGAGCTTTCTG
>NW_016855432.1:0-884 GCF_001698545.2 Rhinopithecus bieti | reverse complement strand
CACCCTGACAGTTTACAAATGCCATGGCAACATCAGGAAGTTACCCTATATGGTCTAAAAGGGGAGGCATGAATAAGTCACCCCTTGTTTAACATATCATCAAGAAAGAACCATAAAATGGGCAACCAGCAGCCCCTCGGGCTGCTTTGCCTATGGAGAAGCCATTCTTTTATTCCTTTATTTTTTTAATGAACTTGACTTCACTTTCCTCTGTGCGGTCACCCTGAATTCCTTCCTGCGTGAGATCCCAGAACCCTCTCTTGGGTCTAGATCCAGACCCCTTTCTTGTAACAAAACCACAAGCCCAAAGGTCACACAGCTGGGAAGTAGCCCAGCTGAAAGAAATAGGAAGAGCCTTCCTATCAATCCCTATTCATTCATTCATTCATTCATTCATTCATTCATTCATCAGAAACGTCCTGTGCCCGCAGCATTGTTCTTGACGCTGGGAATGTTGTGGTCCTTCCTGTGTCCAACGCATTCATATTCTCTCCGATTGTTGGGTGAGAGAAGTGAATTGCTGAATGCTGATTAAGAAAACCATCAGAAAGTGCAAAGCAGAGAATTAAAACAGGGCAGGGAGACTGGGAGTAACCAAGGGTGGGAGGTGGTTGCTTTTGGTCGGGAGGGCAGGGACATTTTTTCGGAGGCAGAAGCAGTTCAGCTGAGCTCTGGGTGAAGAAGGAGCCCATCTTGCCAAGACCCAGAGGAGGCTTCCCCCAGCAGAGGCCCCAAGGTGGACAGGGTTTGGCCAGGAACCAAAAACTGAAAGGGACCAGAGAGGAATCCTCAGCCTGCCTTCTCTGACCTTGCTTTGAGCTTTTACAAACTGCTTTAAAAACCTCTTCTTTATTTTGAATTAAAAAAAAAAATATATATATATA
>NW_016855431.1:0-881 GCF_001698545.2 Rhinopithecus bieti | reverse complement strand
AAAAAAAAAAAAAAGAAATCATTAGATGATAATAATTCATCATTATTTCTACTCACCTAAAACCTTCTCTTTCTCATTTATTGCTTTGCTTTTCTTTTTATTTATTTATTTATTTTGAGACAGGGTCTTGCTCTATTGCCCAGGCTGGAGTGCAGTGGCACAGTCTCGGCTCACTGCAGCCTCTCCTTCCTGGGTTCAAGCAATTCTCCCACCTCAGCCTCCTGAGTATCTGGGATTACAGGAGCATGCCACCACGCCCAGCTAACCTGGCCAACATGGTGAAACACTATCTCTACTAAAAATGCAAAAAAGTATTGCTTTTCTTACCACCATACATACTGCCATCCAAGCCAGAAGCCTGGATTACTTCCATTCCCTCATCTGTCATCTGACTTATCTTCCTTATTCTATCTCACCTGTCAGTCTAGTATCAACATAGCAGTGAGTCAGATCATGCCACTCCTCTGCTCAAAACCTTACCTAATAAATAAGCCAACCATATGTTATGTTAGAAGTATATATCAAATAGAAGGGTCAGGGTGGGCTTTATTGAGAAGGTGATATTTGAGCAGAGACTTGAAGGAGATAAGGGATATAGCCAAATGGACATTTAGGGGAAGACCATTCCTGGCAAAAATTCTTTTTTTTTTTTAAGTGACTTTTTTTTATTATTATTATACTTTAAGTTCTAGGGTACATGTGCACAATGTGCAGGTTTGTTACATATGTATACATGTGTCATGTTGGTGTGCTGCACCCATTAACTCATCATTTACATTAGGTATATCTCCTAATACTATCCCTTCCCCCTACCTACCTCCTCCCCAAAATAGGACCCAGTGTGTGATATTCCCCTTCCTGTGTCCAAGTGATCTCATTGT
>NW_016855430.1:0-882 GCF_001698545.2 Rhinopithecus bieti | reverse complement strand
TATCACTTTACTAGCATGTCAAAGAATACCTGGTGAGGACTGTAAATTGAAAACCAGAAACAATGTCAACATTATTACTATACCTGGAGCATTTAATCTTGTCTATTCACTGTTCTTTACAGTAAAGAAAGCTCTGTACCTATTCTCGTCAGTCTCCTTTAGCAGAATATTTGTGATGGTTTGGATTATTGTTCAGTAAATATTAATTCCCCTACAACTCCAACTGTGGGCAGAGAAAACTTCCTTGCCTTGTTGATATTGGGCTTGGAAAGTTAGCAAATGTAACACAGGCAGAGGCCTTACATATGTCTATATTGTTTGCCTTGGCTTCAAGACTCCTGGTATTCATCTTGAGAATAAAATTGTCAGATGGCCACTGATTTAAAGATTGTGAAAATTATGTGTAACACATCAAATCCTGGAGCCCAGAGCCTGGAGCTGGGCCAAGCTGAACTGCAGTCAACCTACAAACCCATGAATGAGAAACAAGATCTTGATGTTTTAAGCCACTACATCTTGGTGTGGTTTGTTATGCATCATTATTGTGACAAAAGCTGACTGAGACAGCTTCTGAGTCTGTTGGTTAAAAATATTAACACTACAGTTCTCAAATATAAAATGTATTTAGTAAATTAGTCAAAAGTACCACTCGGTCAAAAGATAGTTATTGAACACTTAGAATGTGCCAATCACTGTGCTACATAATGGAGATGAATGGTAAACAAAATAGACATGGGGAAACTTCACAAGGTAATAGAAATACAATGTGACCTGTTCTGATAGGGACAACCAAGCATCAATTACGTGATGATTTAGAAGGGGGACTAGAACTAGTCTTGACAAGTCAAGGAGGTTTTGTCAGAGATGAAGCATGAGTAGGGA
>NW_016855429.1:0-882 GCF_001698545.2 Rhinopithecus bieti | reverse complement strand
TTTTCTTTATCAGCGTGGGCCTCAAAGCGGTCCACACTATCCCTTCTCACGTTCCTCAACGACAATGTTAATGGACGGCTCCACGAAAAATAAGTGTAACTCTGTGGGATGAATTCACACATCACCAAGAAGTTTCTAAGAAAGCTTCTTTCTAGTTTTCATCCGATGATATTTCTTTTCTCACTGTCAGCTTCAGAAAGCAAATTCTGAGAGAGCTTCTTTCTAGTTATTATCTGAGTATATTTCCGTTTTCACCATAGGCCTCAATGCGCTCCCAAATGTCACTATGCAGATTCCATGAAACACTGTTAGGAAACTGCTTCATGAAGACTAAGCTGTTACTCTATGAGACGTATTCACATATAACAAAGAAGAATGTCACAAAGCTTCTTTCACGTTTTTAATTGAGGATATTTCCTGTAACAGCGTAGGCCTCAATGCGATCCAAGGTAGCACTTCTCAGGTTCCTCAAAGACAGAGTTAATCAACTGCTCCATGAAACGTAAGTGTAACTCTGTGAGATGAATCGACACATCACAAAGAAATTTCTAAGAAAGCTTCTTTCTAGTTATTATCTGAGGATATTTCCATTTTCACCATAGGCCTCAGTGCGCTCCCAACTATCACTTTGCAGATTCCATGAAAACACTGTTAGCAAACTGCTACAAGAAAGAAAGGTGAATGTCTTTGTGATGAATTCACAAATCACAAAGCAATCTCTTAGAAATCTTCTTTCCAAATTATATCTGAGGATATTTCCGTTTCCACCATGGGCCTCCATGCACTCCCAAATATCACTTTGCAGATACCACGAAAAGAGTGTAAGCAAACTGCTTTGTGAAGACAAAGTTGTATCTCGGTGAGATGAATTCACATAACTCA
>NW_016855428.1:0-849 GCF_001698545.2 Rhinopithecus bieti | reverse complement strand
ATGTCTTTTCTCTGATCACAAAGAGAAAACAAATGTTAATATCTCTTATCATGGTGAAAAAAAGGAATTAATCGATGCAAATAAACTTCTCACAGTATTACTTTTAATGGAAAATAAAATGTCTCATGAAAAAGGTTAGAAATGCAGCCAAGGTTCAAAGAGCTGAAACAAGGATCTCAAGAACTATGCGAAACCGTCACATCTGTTTATTCATTTACCTCTTTCCCTTTTTTAGTCTCATTCTTTCTGAGTGTCCATCTCATTTCTTCTTTCTTCTACATGTCTTCTGCTTGTGTTTTATCCTTTTTTTCTCTACAAACTGGCTTATGTGACAGTACTGATTATCAATTTTGTATATTACTCTTTAAGATTTATTCGGGTCAACAAACAGCCCTCTGTTACAATTGCACATTTTTAGAAGATGTTTACTCTTTTGCTCACTTTTAATGGCAAAACTGCAATGATTTTGCACCAATCTGCAGAAGCCACTTCCCCCAACTCATGTCAAGGCAGTCATGTTCCTTCATCTAATCAATTAGAGTTAAGGGGCTGAAGAAATAGCATTATGTTGTTCAATATCATGGCTGGGAGGCTTACATGTATAGATCGGAGTCAGACAATTACAGGAGAAAGTAGATGGCTCTAGACCAGGACAGGCAATCCTCAAAATGTCTACAACAGAGAGGGGTGACTTTGAGTTCCCTGGGATCTGAGAAAATCAAGGAAAATGCTTTCTGTAGGAGGTAAATATGTGGGAGCTTGAAGACACAAAAATAATAACTTGGTTGTTTAAGACTTATTTTGCCGGGCGCGGTGGCTCAAGCCTGTAATCCCAGCACTTTGGGAGGC
>NW_016855427.1:0-850 GCF_001698545.2 Rhinopithecus bieti | reverse complement strand
AAGAAGAAAAAAAAGAAAATGAAATGATTACTACCAATTCTGATAAAATAATGATTATGAAAGTACTATAAATAATTGTCTGCCAATAAATTGTATAACCTAGGTGGAATAGACAAATTCCTAGAAAAACACAAAAATATGAATAGAACTATAACCAGTAATAAGATTGAATCAATAAAAGCATTTGATGAAATTCAATATTTTTTCATAATAAAAACATTCTAACTAAGAATGGAAGGAAACCACCTCACCATAAAGGCAATATGTGAAAAAACCAATGCTAACATCATACTCAATGGAGAATGACTGAAAGCTTTCCCTGTATGAGCAGGAACAAGATGAGGATGCTGCTTTTGATACTTCTATTCAATGTAGTATTGAAAGGTCTAGTCAGAAAAATGAGGCAAGAATTTTAAAAAAGACATTCAAATTGGATGAAAGGAGTAAAATTATTTCTGTTCGCAGATAACTTGAACTTATATCTAGAAAATTTTAAAGATGGAACAAATCTATTAAAAGTAATAAACGATTTCAGTAATGTTGCACAATACAAAACCAACATTCAAATATCCGTTGTATTTCAATACACTAACCATGAACAATCTGAAAGGAAATTAAGAAAAAAATTTTAATTTGTATTAATATCAAAAGAATAAAATATTTATGAATAAGCTTAACCAAAGAGGTGAAATAATTATATTTAAAATCCATAAAATATTGCTTAACGATGACATCAACAAAATGAAAGACATTTTGTTTTCATGAATTATAAGACTCACTAATGTTAGGAGGACAATGCCACCCAAAGTGAGCTGCAGATTCAATACAATTCCTATCAGAATCTCAGTGA
>NW_016855426.1:0-845 GCF_001698545.2 Rhinopithecus bieti | reverse complement strand
CCGGTCTTTGCCTTAAGTGAAGACATTATCTTGTGAAATTCCTTTTCCTGGCTCATCCAGGCTCAAAAGCTCCCCACTGAGCACCTTGTGACCCCACTCCCGCCCGCCAGAGAACAACCCCCCTTTGACTGTAATTTTCCTTTACCTACCCAAATCCTATAAAACGGCCCCACACTTACCTCCCTTCGCTAACCCTTTTCGGACTCAGCCCGCCTGCACCCAGGTGATTAAAAAGCTTTATTGCTCACACAAAGCCTGTTTGGTGGTCTCTTCACACAGACGCGCATGACCACCTCCACCTCCCAAAGTGCTGGAATTATAGGTGGAAGCCTCCACGCCCAGCCCTTTATGATATTTTGAGGGAACTTTTGGCTTTTAAAATGGTTGTTGCATAGAAAATCCTCTCTTATTTCTCCGCTCCCTACTCCCTTTTTAAACTTGGAAAAAAAAAAAGTGTTTACATTGATATTCATTCACACATTTGTCTAAGTCCTTAGGGATATTCAGATGAACCTTTTGGTGTTAGGGAAAATAACAGTTTCTTCTAAGCCTTTCCTTCAAAAACACAAATTTCCATTCCACATTGCAGCAGGTGATGAGACAAGATGGTGGCACCTTGGCTCATGTAGGCAGTGGAGATGAGAGACTGTCATTGGTCTGACATGGCTGGAAGGCTGCCTGACAGCAGAGCCTTGGGCTAGATGGCTCTCCAGTGACCTGACTCTGCTGTCCTGCATCCCCAAGTGGAGGGGACAGAATTAAAGCAAAAGCTTTTTTTTTTTTTTTTTTTTTTTTTTTTCGAAGGGGGGGTCGCTCTGTCCCCCCGGCTGGAGCACAGTGGCCGG
>NW_016855425.1:0-2510 GCF_001698545.2 Rhinopithecus bieti | reverse complement strand
AAACAGGTTTCCCCAACGCTGTATGAGAAGCGAGGTATAACACTGTGAGTGGAATGCACAGGTCAGAAAGCAATTCCTCGGAAAGCTTCTCTCCAGTTTCGGTCTAAACATATTTCCATTTTCTCTGTTAATCTCCAAGTGCTCCCAAATATCCCATTACACGCTAATCGTACACAGGGCTAGAAACGTCCCTAATGAACAGAGAGTTTTATCTGAGTGAGAGGAATTAAGACGACACAGATTAGTTTCACAGAAAGCTTCCTTCTGGATTTTACCTGAGGATATTTCTTTCTCCATATTCTAAGGATCGTTCCCAAATGTCCTTCCTCAGATGTCACAAAAACAGTGATTTCAAGCTGCTCAATCCAAAGAATGGTTTAACTCTAGGAGACGAATACACACATCTCAAAGCAGTTGCTCAGAGCGTTTCTCAGTAGGTTTCATCGGAAGACGTTTCCTGGCTCACCACAAGCCTCAGGGTGTCACTAAATATCCCTTCACAGATTCTTCAAAGACAGTTTCGAAACTGGGCAACATAGAGTAAACATTAACTGTGTGGAGTGAATGGACATATCAGAGAGCAGATTCTTGCAACGCTTCTTCCTCGATTTTATTTCAGTATATTTCACTATTCGTCATAGTCCTCAATGTGTGCCGAAATGTCACTTTTTCGGTTACACAGGAACAGTGTTCAAACACTGACTTGTGAGAAAAGAGGTATAACTCCCTGAGTGAAATGCATACATCACAAAGTAGTTTCTCAGAAAGCTTCTATCCAGTATTTATCTGAAGATATCTCCTCTTTCACCGTAGGCCTGGAGGTGCTCCCAAATGTCCCTTGGCGGATCTTTGCATGACGGAGTTTCTAAACTGCGTAATAGAATTAAAGTTTTAACTATGCAAGACGAATAAATATATCTAACATAAAGCAGTGTCACAGAAATCTTCTTTCCAGTTTTTGTCTAAGGATATTTCCTTTTTCACCATAGTCGTCACTATACTCCTGAATATCTCTTGGTAGCTTTTTTTTCAAAAGGGATTCCGCAATCCTCTAGGAGAAGAAAGGTATATTTCTGTGAGTGGAATGCACTAGTCACAAAGAAGCTCCTCAGAAAGCTTCTCTCCAGTTTCTAACTGAAGACGTTTCCTTTCTCACCTTAAGCCTCAAATCCCTCCAGAATATCCCTTCACAGACTAAACAAAAACAATGTTATGATACAGCTCCATGGAAAGAGAAGCTTAACTGTGTGAGCGGAATTCACATGACACAGAGCAGTTTCACAGAGACCTTCCTTCTGGTTTCTCTCTCAGGTTATTTATTTTTCAGGATATTCTAAAGAGCGTTTCCAAATGTCCTATCTCAGATTCAACAGAAACAGTGGTTTCAAACTGCTGAATACAAAGAACGATTTTACTCTATGAGGTGAATACAAACATCACAAAAGATTTACTCTGAAAGCTCCTATCCGATTTTCGATGGAAGACATTTCCTTGAATCACACAGGCCTCTGGTCGCCACTTACTAAGCCTTTGCAGAACCTTCAAAGACCGACTTTTAAAGTGGGAAGTGTAGAGTAAGCTATAACACTGTGAAAAGAGTGGACATGTCAGAGAGCAGTTTCTTCGAGTGCTTCTTTCTGTGTTTTATTGGACGACATTTCACTTTTACCAGAGACTTCTATGTGATCTGAATATCACTCTTTTGGTTTTACAGGAAGAGTGTTCAAACTGTGCCTCATGAGAAGACAGTTATAACTCCCTGAATGGAATGCACACATCACCAAGCAATTTCTCAGAAAGCTTCCCTCCAGTTTTTATCTGACCATATTTCCTCTATCACCAGAGGCCGGAATTAGATCCCAAATATCCCTTCGCGGATCCATCCACGAGGGAGTTTCCAAGCTGCGTAATGTAAAGACAGCTTCATTTTGTGAGATGAATAAACAAAGCAAAAGCAGATTCACAGAAAGCTTCTTTCCAGTTTTATCTGAAAATATTTTCTTTTCAACATAGTCCAGAATGTGCTCCCAAAGGTCGCTTCGTGGATCCATCCAGGACAGTTTCCAAGCTGCGTAATGTAAAGAAAGCTTTATCTATGTGAGATGATTACAGATATCACAGAGAAGTTTCCAAAAAGCTTCTTTTCAGGTTTTGTCTGAGGCTATTTCCCTTTTCACCATTGGCATCAACATGCTCCCGAATATCACTTGGTAGCTGTTTTTCCAAAAGGGTTTCCCTGATGCCGTATGAGAAGAGAGGTATAACACTGTGACGTGAAAGCACACGTCACAAAGCAGTTCCTTGGAAAGCTTCTCTCCACTTTCAGTCTGAACGTATTTCCTTCATCACCATTAGCCTCAAAGTGCTCACGAATATTCCATCACATGCTAAACCTACACAGGGCTAGAGAACTGCTCCATGAAAAGAGAGGCTTATCTGAGTAAGAGGAATTAATAAGACACAGAGCATTTTCACAGAAAGCTTACTTCTGGATTTTACCTGAGGATATT
>NW_016855424.1:0-1648 GCF_001698545.2 Rhinopithecus bieti | reverse complement strand
ATGGAATATCTCAGGGAAAAAAAGTAGAAGATCTGTTCCTGATCTCTACCAAATACAACACTAGTTTAACTTTATCCTCACATGAATTTTGGACTTGCAATTAAAAGGGACTCTTGACTCCTCTTCTTACAGATAATGGAATGAGGCAAAGAGAGAAGTATCCTATCCAAGGTCACACCCTGAGTTAGTGGAAGAGCTGGCTTAGTACTCAGGGCTTCCGAGTCTCAGGCCACAGTTTTGACTACAAGTGCTACTATCACATGAGGTTCCCTGCTGAGACAAGGTATGGGAAAAGCATTGCAGTACAAAATTCACACTGTTTCTAAGGCATAGCTAGCAATGGAAGGCAGGGGCAGGCTTTGTGAACATACCTCTTGTAACTGAGATTCTTTCTTTTTTGAAGACAGGTGTAAGTGCCGATCCAGTAAAGAATAAAACCTCTCACCATCCTTTTCAAATTTCTTTTTCCGCTCCTAAAGGTGGGAGAGAAGAGCAAAGATTAAATGTCTGTAGTTGTAACTCTGTCTGCTTAGAAAGGAGAATGAAGGAGATAGTGTCAGCTTTCAGGTGGTCAACCCCTCCAGTTCCTGGGAAGGAAAAAAAAAAACAACAGAGAATAAGCTTTGCATCGGTCTCAGCAGTTTCAGCTTCCGGAAATATCACACCAAACCATTCTGCTTGCAGAAATGGCAGTCCCTATTTTTACAGCTGAAAGCTATGGAAGCTACTCCTCAAAGAATGATACCTTAAAAGGGCCTGTGCGGTAGATATCTTTTTTTCCCTCCAATATTTCTCACATACATTAACCACTCATTCAAATTTTCTTACAAAGGAAAAAGATGTAACACAAAAGTGAGGTAAATATATGTCATGAAAAGGGTAATCTACAATGCACTTAGACAGCTAATAATAAGAAAACATTTCCAAAGAAATAGGAACCTGGGATTGTCTCTTTTAATGAATTAGTTGGTATTATTTAAGCACTTCACTCCAAAAGCTGTTAGTAAAACAGAGACAAAAAATCCTGGAAAGTTTAACTAGAAAGCAAGGGTTGTAAAGATTTGTGGCAGATGAAGGACTCAGCCTTTACTCTTATCGAATATTAAATTTAATTAAGTTCTCTGCTGTTCAGCACAACTGGAAGAAACACAGCATCTAAAGTAGCACTAACAATGTTCCTTTGTCACAGACTAATGCTGACACTCTACCATTCTCTTAGCACCATGCTGGAAAATCAATGTAAATGGCTTGTGTTGTCTCATGGGAAATCACTGAGCACCTGCAATGTGCCAGGTAGTAGAAGAGGCACAGCAGGGGACCACAAATAAAAGAAACAAAAATTCACCCATGGTTTATTGCTACAAGCAATCTGTTGCTGGGCAGGAAGCTAGGACAGAGCTGAGTGACCTGTGACATATAAGAAATGTGCTTTTGGCCAGGCAGAGTGGCTCACTCCTGTAATGCCAGCACTTTGGGAGGCCGAGGTGGGCAGATCACCTGAGGTCAGGAGTTTGAGACCAGCCTAGCAAACATGGTGAAACCCCATCTCTACTAAAAATACAAAAAAAGGGGCGGGCGGAGCAAGATGGTCGAATAGGAACAGTTCCAGTCTACAGCTCCCAGCGCGAGCGACACAGAAGAGAGGTGA
>NW_016855423.1:0-1648 GCF_001698545.2 Rhinopithecus bieti | reverse complement strand
CCACACATACATGTACCTAAGCTAGTCTCCCAAACAAGGGAACATGTGTGACATCCATTTGCTAAATAGAGTTAGGTTCTAGTCTTCGAGGATTAACTCCTATAAAAGATGAGGAACGTCCATTTGGCAAGTTGGGCATCCCTGGATAATAACTTTAGCTTCTTTCCAGGTAATGCTGTATCTGCATTTGAGACCAGAGGCATTAACATGGCTTAAATTGTGAAAGTGTCTAGCATTTGATATTGCAGTAGCAACTAGGCGATCAGCCATTTGATTCCCTTCAGTCAAAGGTCCTGGAAGAGGTGTGTGAGCTCTAATGTGAGTGATGTAAAACGGATGCATTCTACTCCTAACTGCTGTTTGCAGTTGGGTAAATAAAGTCATCAGTTGTTCATCTGTATGAAATCATAACGGAGCATTTTCAATTAACTGTGTGCAATGAAACACGTATGAAGAATCAGAAATCACATTAATAGAGTATCAAAAGCAGTCAATACCTCAATTACAGCTACAGCTTTTGAGCTGAAGTATAGGACGTCTGGAAAACTTTACTTTTGAGCCAAAATAAGCTTTGTCATTACTAGACCCATCTGTAAAAACATTCTCAGCACCTTCAGTTGGTTTAAATTTAGTTATTTTAGGGAGAATCCAATTAGTTAATTTAAAAAACTGAAACAGTTTGGTTTTAGGAAAATGATTATCAAGAATACCCACAAAGTCAGCTAAATGGGTTTGCCAAGTAAGCCTGTTTATAAAAGCTTGCTGTATTTGTGTCTTCGTGAGAGGTACAATAATTTTTCCAGGATCATATCCATGTAATTTAACAATCCGAGTACTCCCATTTCCTATCATAGTAGCGATTTGATCTAAATAAGGAGTTAGGGTCTGTGAATTAGTATGTGGAAGAAAAAGCCACTTTCCTAAGTAAGTCCTGTTCTTGGACAGTAACACCAGTAGGTGAATGCTGAGTTGAAAAAATTAGCAAATCTAGAGTCTTCTCTGAATCGATTCTATTTATCTGAGCTTAATGGACTTGTTTTTCAGTCAACTGTAACTCAACCTCAGCCTCCTTTGTTAATCGCCAAGGGCTAGTGAGACTAGGATTTCCTCTATGGATAGAAAACAGATTACTCATGGCATAGGTAGGAATGCCTAGAGCAGGTTGTATCCAATTAATATCCCCTAGTAATTTTGAAAGTCATTTAATGTTTTAGTTGATCCCTATGTATGGTTACTTTCTGTGGCACAATGGTAGTGTCATTTACTAAGGTCCCCAAGTAGCAGTAAGGAGTAGTAGTCTGAATTTTGTCAGGAGCTATAATTAAACCAGCACAATAAATCAAATTTTGCAAGTGATCATAATATTGGAGTAATATTTCTCGAGTGGGAGCAGCACAAAGTATATCATTCATATAGTGAATAATGTAACACTGTGAAAATTTTTCATAGGTTCAATTGCTTGCCCCACATACCTCGGGCAAATTGTTGGGCTGTTTGACATGCCCTGTGGCAACACTTTCCAATGATAACGCTTAGCAGGCTGCAGGTTGTTTACTGCAGGAATTGTAAATGCAATCTATTCTGAGTCTTGCTCAGCTAAAGGGATAGTAAAGAAATAGTCTTTTAAATCTATGATTGTTAAAGGCCA
>NW_016855422.1:0-1277 GCF_001698545.2 Rhinopithecus bieti | reverse complement strand
AAAAAAAAAAATTTTTTTTTTTTTTTTTTTAGAGTATAAGTTACATAGAAATTTGGAATGTCATAACAGGTATAGCATTCCTCTTGCTGAATTTGTGTTTCTATGGGGGCTATTGAGTGATAGAAAATATTATCTTTTCAGCAACAAAAACTGGCTGAACATCCTTGTTGTCATTTCTTCTTTTTTGAGACAGGGTCTCACTCTGTCACCCAGGTTTGAGTGTGGTGGTGCGATCATAGCTCACTGCAGCCTCAACTTCTTAGGCTCAGTAAAAATCTAACTATCCTGGATAAATCAAGTATTTGGTTCCTTGTCTGCAAAGAAGTAAACTGTCTTAAAACCATTTCTAAGTTTCAATGTTCTAAGGTTATATAGATTTATATTGATTCTGTAGCTGACATTACTATTTAGCAGTAATAATTATGTCCTATATGACACAAAACATTGTTTATATTGCAAGGCATTATGGAAACCTTTCATGTACAACAGGTACTCCAAGACACCCGCTAACCCGCAGCTCCCAGGTCATTCTCTGTGGGCTCAAGCAGCCACTCCACGGCGGCCACAATTTTTTTTTTTCCTAATAGTAAATTTACCCATGAATTGTGTTCACTAGGCCACCCTAGCAGTGAGAATGGCAGATCTTCATATGTGTAAGTCCATCTTTTCTATCCTATTGATTAATAGCCATAAAAATTGGATTTACTAGTGTTTTACTTACTGAAAATGTCACCTCTTTAGAATGATCTGTCTCTTCTTGTAACGCCAGTCGTGCCCATATGATGACTCTTTCCACAGTTTTCTCAGCTTCAGCAGGAGGCAAAGACTTCAACAGGAGATAGGCTTCACCCTATAAACAGGGTTTGAAAGGAAGAAAAAGGCCGGGCGCGGTGGCTCAAGCCTGTAATCCCAGCACTTTGGGAGGCCGAGACGGGCGGATCACGAGGTCAGGAGATCGAGACCATCCTGGCTAACATGGTGAAACCCCGTCTCTACTAAAATACAAAAAACTATCCAGGCGAGGTGGCAGGCGCCTGTAGTCCCAGCTACTTGGGAGGCTGAGGCAGGAGAATGGCGTGAACCCGGAAGGCGGAGCTTGCAGTGAGCTGAGATCCGGCCACTGCACTCCGGTCTGGGCGACAGAGCGAGACTCCGCCTCAAAAAAAAAAAAAAAAAAGAAAGGAAGAAAAAACAGCTGGTACTTGCAAAGGACAGTGTGGCCTTACCTCTTTCTTTTCTATTTAAAGATGAAAATACATCATTTGGAAAAACATTAT
>NW_016855421.1:0-207 GCF_001698545.2 Rhinopithecus bieti | reverse complement strand
GGTCTGTGGAAATGAGCACCCGAGACACGGCTCTGTGGAAATGAGCGCCCCAGACACCGCTCTGTGGAAGTGATCATCCAGACACCGCTCTGTGGAAGTGATCATCCAGACACCGCTCTGTGGAAGTGAGCACCCACACACCGCTCTGTGGAAGTGAGCATCCAGACACCGCTCTGTGGAAGTGATCACCCACACACCGCTCTGTGG
>NW_016855420.1:0-1041 GCF_001698545.2 Rhinopithecus bieti | reverse complement strand
CAATGCCTAAAATAAAGGATACAGAAAAGAAGAAAATGGTAAACCATTTTTTAAAATTAGAAATATCATTCGCAATATAACAGAAATATAAAACTCTTAAATATTGTTTTCTATATAAAACTGCAGATTTCTAAATGACTGACTGACTTTATGAAGAAAGAATTATTCTCTGTCAAGTGCTACATTTTGGGTGTGAAGAGGGAACAAATGACAAAAGAATTGACTATTTCACCAAGCAAATTTTACCTTACTTATATTGTGTACTTAGGCCCACCCAGAAGTTATGTCTTACACTGGTGATAAGGCTGCATTAAGACACAGTTCAATGTAAGTTAAATTAATACATTTGCTATTTCCCTGTAGAAATACTTCTAGACTGATCTGTATTTGACAATAAGGTAATATGGTAGTTTTACAGATGTTACAGATTTTTCTGTACTTCACAGTGAAAAAAATAATACAGTACATAATCCACAACTGGAAAAGAGACATTACAATGACTGTTATGTTTCAACAAATACTTATTGTTTGAAAACATATAGATAGCAGCATGCATGAATACCCCCAGATTCAAGTAATGGCTCACAGTAAATGCTAATTAACAAGTCGGGCTTTTTTCTAGCCATTCCCCAGAGAAGGAAAAAAAGAAGACAGGTATACCTTACATGTTTCAAGTACATGGAAAATGTCAACAAATGAGAGGCACTGAAGAACTATTTCACTACTATTTTGTTACTTTATTTTCTATCCAAGAAAAACGTGTCTTTTAAACTAACACATAAATAGAACGAATGAAGAAAATAAATATTACTTATCACCAATAAGTGATACAGTATGTCAAATCCTACTTTAAACATCAAAGCAACCAGCATCAGAGAAATTACATGCCAGAAACTCACAAGATTTATAGGTAGAGTAAAACAGATCAGAAATCTACCCATTTCAGAACCAGAATATATCCAGAAGTCATCAATTTATATGAGGAGGCAACTGGAAATCATTTCAAATGAAGAATAGTTAGATAAATTGCTAAACTCAGAG
>NW_016855419.1:0-1042 GCF_001698545.2 Rhinopithecus bieti | reverse complement strand
ATATATATATTTTTGAGACGGAGTCTGGCGCTGTTGCCCAGTCTGGAGTGCAATGGTGCAATCTCTGCTCACTGCAAGCTACATCTCCCGGGTTCACGCCATTCTCCTGCCTCAGCCTCCTGAGTAGCCGGGACTACAGGCGCCCACCACCGCGCCCAGCTAATTTTTTGTATTTTAGTGGAGACAGGGTTTCACCTTGTTAGCCAGGATGGTCTCGATCTCCTGACCTCATGATCCATCCACCTCGGCCTCCCAAAGTGCTGAGATTACAGGCGTGAGCCACCGTGCCCGGCAGGAATTGATATTTAAGCATATCCTGAGAGTGACAAAATTTTTTTTTAAAAAGGAATTGATATATTTCAACTTAGGCATGGAGATAACTTTTGGAGAGGAATCCCAAAGTGATGGGGCCTGAAGCTTTAGTTTTATTAAAGATATAGAGATCTAGGCCGGGCACAGTGGCTCATGCCTGTAGTCCCAGCACTTTGGGAGGCTGAGGCAGGAGGATCACTTGAGTCCAGGAGTTCAAGACCAGCCTGGGCAACATAACAAGACATTGTGTCTACAAAAATTAGTTGGGTATGGTGTTGCGCGCTCATAGTCCCAGCTATTCGGGAAGTTGAGGTGGGAGGATTGCTTGAGCCCGGGAGGTTGAGGTTGCAGTGAGCCATGATTGCACCACTGTACTCCAGCCTGGGCAACATAGCGAGACCCTGTCTCAAAATAGAAAGAAAAAGGGCCGGGCGCGGTGGCTCAAGCCTGTAATCGCAGCACTTTGGGAGGCCGAGACGGGCGGATCACGAGGTCAGGAGATCAAGACCATCCTGGCTAACACGGTGAAACCTTGTCTCTACTAAAAAATGCAAAAAACTAGCCGGGTGTGGTGGCGGCGCCTGTAGTCCCAGCTACTCGGGAGGCTGAGGCAGGAGAATGGCGTAAACCCAGGAGGCGGAGCTTGCAGTGAGCTGAGATCCGGCCACTGCACTCCAGCCTGGGCGACAGAGCGAGACTCTGTCTAAAAAAAAAAAAAAAGAAAAGAAAA
>NW_016855418.1:0-1040 GCF_001698545.2 Rhinopithecus bieti | reverse complement strand
TTCCATGATTTTGTCCATAATATAATCTATTTAAACTGAGTAAGAGTTACTTCTAAATATGTTGTCTATGATCTCTTCTCTCACTTTAAAACCAATTAAACTAGTAACCTCATTTTGAGTTCTCCATTCTACATGGCGATCATTTAGTGTATTTTAAAATATACAATTATTTTATTTTTATTTTGCAGAAATGGAGTCTCACTATATTGTCCAGGTTAGTCTCAAACTCCTGGGCTCAAATGATCCTCCCACCTTAGCCTACCTAAGTGCTAAGATTATAGGCATGAGTCATTGTGCCTGGTCATTTAATGCATTTTTTAAAACCCGCATTACATGATAAACATTTTTGCATCACATAATTTCTATAAAACCTAGAAAATGTCCACTGTTTTCTATAAACATTGAGCCGTCATTGACACAAATATCATTATGCTTGATTTTTTTTTTCATCACAAATATTCTCTTTCCTTTTTCAAACATGCGGTAGGCATGTACTTCCAAGCTCTCTTTGAAGTGAGGTATGGTCTTGAGACTTGCTTTGACCAAGGACATGAGAGCAGATATGTGAGGAGTCAGTGCATGCATGACCTGCCACTTACCCCTCTTCATCCCTTTTTCCTTTTTTTTTTTTTTTTTTTGATACGGAGTTTCGCTCTTGTTGCCCAGGCTGAAGTGCAGTGGTGCAATCTTGGCTCACTGCAACCTCCGCCTCCTGGGTTCAATCGACTCTCCTGCCTCAGCCTCCCGAGTCGCTGGGATTACAGGCATGTGTCACCACACCCAGCTAATTTTGTATTTTTTTCCTTTAGAATTATTTTATTAAATCATAAATGTACAACAGCTTCTTAACTCTACACACGCACTTAAATTTTTTAAAGGAAAAACGTTATGTCTTATTACACCATGATCCTGGCTAATAGCTTTTCAAAACTTTGAGAAAATCTTAAAAAAGGTTTCACATGTCACCTGAAACTTACAAATTTACCATTATCAAAGAAGGAATGCTTCTACACTCTTACAAAGACCACTAGAAAGAAACA
>NW_016855417.1:0-438 GCF_001698545.2 Rhinopithecus bieti | reverse complement strand
GCAAGTTCTGGGACAGAATCAGATATTTTGGCGCCTTTTTTTGCAAACCTCCCTTTTAGATAATACAGTTATATAACCAGCTATATTTTATGTGTACATATGCATACATATATAAACACACATACACAAACACATATATACATGCATATACACATACACATATGAATAAGTATGTGTAATACACATAACATATCATAATCTTTATATTCTTTTAAACATAATGACAATATGCAAATTATACAGGTCAGTTTTATTTTAATCCAATCTACTTATACTCTGTTCTCCACCAAAATGCAATTCTCTCAAAAGGAATTTTCAACCCATTTTTATCTTTTATTTATTTACTTTTATTTCCTTTGGAGGAGTTCGTGGCTGGCTAGAGCCTTTGTAAATAATGTAATACCACTCATTTTGTCACCAGCTTTAGAAATAAACACA
>NW_016855416.1:0-1044 GCF_001698545.2 Rhinopithecus bieti | reverse complement strand
AAAAGAACATGGCTTCCTTTTGTGGGAGGATTGGCTAGAAAGGGGCAGCAGATCACTCAGGGTGGGTACAATGGCCATGTACTGTAACTTGTTTAGGTGATAGTTACACAGGCTTGCAACTCACTGCATTCAACACTTAAAATGGCTGCATTTTACTATATATAAACTATACCTCAAAAAAAGTGTTTAAAGTAAAAAAGAAAAATGATCGCTCTCCAGAGTCACTATATTGACTTCATTATCCTCTAGTCAGTCTTAAAACATAGTTGGAATAATCTTATCCTAGGTTTTATTCCTCGGTCTATATAATGCTTCTTGCTAAAAATAATCTCCCTAGCTGATCTTATCCATACTCATAATTTTAACCAGCACCCATAGTGCAAATGACTTCTTTTTTTTTTTTTTTTTTTTTTGAGGCGGAGTCTCGCTCTGTCTCCCAGGCTGGAGTGCAGTGGGGTGATCTGGGCTCACTGCAAGCCCCGCCTCCCGGGTTCACGCCATTCTCCTGCCTCAGCCTCCCGAGTAGCTGGGACTACAGGCGTCTGCCATCTCGCCCTGCTAATTTTTTGTATTTTTAGTAGAGATGGGGTTTCACCGTGTTAGCCAGGATGGTCTCGATCTCCTGACCTCGTGATCCACCCACCTCGGCCTCCCAAAGTGCTGGGATTACAAGCGTGAGCCACCTCGCCCGGCCGTGTAAATGACTTCTAATTCTTATTTACAATTCTGACCTCATCTCTAAGTTTTAGACTCATCCCCAACTTCCTGATGGACATTTCTATGTGACTATTTAATACATTCAATTCAACAAGTCCAAAACTGAATACATCATCTCTACCCACTCCCTCCACTGCCCTCCCACCTCCTTATCCTGGTGAGCACAGCTAGTCTTTCTGTCTTGTCTCAGTAAATGACAACTTCCTTTACCCAATAAGCTGGGGCCATTTTAAACAATTCTCTCTTCTCTATTCAGTGATGTTATAATTATAATATAATTAATTCCCTATTAATAAAATTAAAATAATTTTATCATAAAGGTCTGTA
>NW_016855415.1:0-851 GCF_001698545.2 Rhinopithecus bieti | reverse complement strand
ATGTTTATGTTTCTATTCCCATGCCATGAGGCAGGTAGGATTTGCTTACAGTTGAATCAATGAGTGTTATTTTTAATGTTGCCACCTGAGTCCTCAAGAATTGACTAAATTATGTTTTACATGAAAGATTAATGAAAAGGAGGATATACGTGTATGTGTCCCCATCTTAGTGCTTATAGGTGTAAACTTCACCTTGTTGGATAATTGAGTTCTCTGAAATCAAGGAAATTTTTTTTCTTTCCTTGAGTTTTGTATAGTTATCGACTAGGCTACACAGAAAGGAGTTGCAGAGTATTCAGACAATTCCTGTTATGTGAGCCTCTTATAATACAAGCACCCTTTCTGAAAATGAACTGTCATCTGGGTCGAAATTGAGCACCACTGGGAATGGGGGATTTGTAGACTGACAAGGGCCAAAGGAACTTTTAAGGAAATATTGGATACAGCTTTCTCATTATTCATTGTTCTTGTGAAGATATCTAAACAACAGTTTATTGATTTTACCAATTATTTCCGAATGGGAAAGAAATAAGTTTTGTTCTCACTTCCCCGATAATATATTTCTATCAGGCCGGGCGCGGTGGCTCAAGCCTGTAATCCTGGCACTTTGGGAGGCCGAGACGGGCGGATCACGAGGGCAGGAGATCAAGACCATCCTGGCTAACACGGTGAAACCCCGTCTCTACTAAAAATACAAAAAAACTAGCCGAGCGTGGTGGCGGACGCCTGTAGTCCCAGCTACTCGGGAGGCTGAGGCAGGAAAATGGTGTAAACCCGGGAGGCAGAGCTTGCAGTGAGCCGAGATCGCACCACTGCACTCCAGCCTGGGCGACAGAGCAAGACTCCGTCTC
>NW_016855414.1:0-1042 GCF_001698545.2 Rhinopithecus bieti | reverse complement strand
TAGAGTTTAACCTTTTCTTGATTGAGCAGTTTGACATCACTGTTTTATGTTATCTGAGAGGAGACATTTGGGAGCACATTGAAGCCTATGGTGAAAAAGGAAATATCATCAGATTTAAACTAGAAAGAAGCTTCTGAGGAACTGCTTCGTGATGGGTGAATTCATCTCACAGAGTTTTAATTTCGTTTTCATTGAGCAATTTGGTAATACGGTTTTGGTGTAATCTACAAAGGGATATTTGGGAGTGCATAGAGTCCAATGGTGAAAAAGAAAATATATTCAGTTAAACACAGCAGAGAAGCTTTATGAGAAACTCCTTTGTGATGTGTGCATTCATCTCATACAGCTAATCATTTCTGTTGAGGGAGCACTTTGGCATCACTGTTTGGGTGGTGTCTGAGAAGGGATATTTGGGAGCCCATTGTGGCCTATGGTGGAAAAAGAAATATCCTCAGATAAAAACTAGAAAGAAGCTTCCTGAGAAACTGCTATGTAATGTGTGAATTCATCTCACAGATTTTCACTCTGCTTTTCATTCAGCAGTTTGCTAACACTGATTTCTTGGAATGTTCAATGGGATAGTTCAGAGCGCATTGAAGCTTATGGTGACAATGGAAACATCCTCATGTAAAAACTGGAAAGAAGCTTTCTGAGAAACCACTTTGTGATTTGTAAATTCATCTCACAGAATTACATGATTCTTTTCATGGATCAGTTTGGTAGCACTGTTTTTGGGGAATTTGAGAAGGGATATTTTAGATTGCATTGAAGCCTATGGGCACAAACGTAATAGCCTCAAATAAAAACTAGACAGAAACTTCCTGAGAAAGTTCTTTGTGATGTGTTTTTTCATCTCACAGGGTTACACCTTTCTTTTCATGGAACAGTTTGCTAACAGTTTTCATGGAATCTTCATAGGTATACTTTGGATCACATTGAAGCCTATTGTGACAAAGGAAATATCCTCAGATAAAAACTTGAAACACGCTTTCTGAGAAACTGCTTTGTAATGTGTGTATTCATCTCAGAGAGCTGCATGATT
>NW_016855413.1:0-852 GCF_001698545.2 Rhinopithecus bieti | reverse complement strand
AGAGAGAATGATCAAACTATCAGCTATACCTGTGGGGCAGGGGCAAGATGAAAAATGACAACTGTCCATTCAACTTGCTGACATATAAGTCATTGGCAGCTATAATGCAAGCTGTTCAGTAGTGTGATGGTGGCAGACGATAAAGGCAGGTTGGGAAGTGAGGAAAAGGTGATGTCTAGATAACTCTTCGAAGACATTTGACTCTGCCAATAAGGAGATGAGCTACCATTTTGGGGAGAATGTAGGACTTAAGGAAAACAATTATTTTAATTAGAGAGATTTTAGCAAAATTAAACACTGACAGATAACATTCAGTGAAAAGGGAAAACTCAATTCTTATAGCACTGTGTCTGGAATTGGTTCCTTCTGGTGGGTTCTTGGTCTCGCTGACTTCAGGAATGAAGCCACGGACACTCGCAGTGAGTGTTACAGTTCTTAAAGATGGTGTGTCTGGAGTTTGTTCCTTCAGATGTTCAGATGTGTCTGGAGTTTCTTCCTTCTGCTGGGCTCGTGGTCTTGCTGACTTCAGGAGTGAAGCTGCAGACCTTTGCAGTGAGTGTTACAGCTCTTAAAGGTGGTGCAGATCCAAAGAGTAAGCAACAGCAAGATTTATTGTGAAGAACGAAAAAACAAAGCTCCCACATTGTAGAAGGGGACCCAGCGGGTTGCCGCTGCTGGCTCAGGTAGCCAGCTTTTATTCCCTTATTTGGCCCCACCCACATCCTGCTGATTGGTCCATTTTACAGACTGCTGACTGGTCCATTTTACAGAGTGCTGATTGGTGCATTTACAATCCTTTATCTAGACACAGAGTGCTGATTGATGCATTTTTACAGAGTACTGATTGGTGCA
>NW_016855412.1:0-1648 GCF_001698545.2 Rhinopithecus bieti | reverse complement strand
CAGTAAATGTTTAAAAAATGTGAAAAATTGAAAGAGTTCCCTCAAGGGAAGATTCTGCCAACCTGTACAGTCATTATTGGGATTTAGAGCTCTGGATATAGTTGTCTTAACCTGAGAAGATACAGGATAACGTTCAGAAGATTTTACATATATGTGTCTTAGAGAATGAGCCAGTAGCTCTCTGTAACTTCAGCATTTAGTAGCTGCTAGCTGTCCTTTGAATAGCTTAACATGAGATGGGGAAGCCTGGATTGTTGGGTCACACAGTAGCAATCTGTGTGGTCAGCAGGTGCTGTGGGTATTTTATATTAAGTCATCTGCAAAGGAGCAGGACTCATTGGATAACCATCTGATGAGCGGGTTCCTCCAACAGTGGCTGGATAGTGGAGTAAGGCCCAACCTTAAGACGTAGCCCAGAACAGGGAGATTTTGAGGAGAGTCTTGTGGGGCCGTTGTCCAGATGATCACTGCCTGCAGCTGCACTGTAAAAGGGAGAAATAGGTGTAATGTTAAGGTCATTAAGAAGTAAATGACTCATTTGTCGGACACAGTGGCTCACTCCTGTAATCAGTCCCAGCACTTTGGGAGGCCCATGCTGGTGGATCGCTTTAGTCTAGGAGTTCAAGACCAGCCTGGGCCACAAGGGGAAACCGTATCTCTACAAAAAAAAAAAAAAATACAAAAATTAGCTGGGCATGGTGGCGCTCACCCAGTTAGGAGACTGAGGTGGGAGGATTGCTTGACCCCAGGAAGTCAAGCTGCAGTTAGCCAAGATTGCACCACTGCACTCCAGCCTGGGCGACAGTGAGCCCTTGTCTCAAAAAAAAAAAAAAAAAGAAAGAAAGAAAGAAAAAATGTGAGCAAAGTTAGAATCTTATGCAACTGGTAAGAAAATTAGTTATGTCAAATATTTTGAATGTTTAACTTTGATATAGAAGGGATAAAATAAAAAGGAAAAAATAATAGAAATTAGGAGTTAATACTGTGAGAAAAGATAAGTAGATTGTATGAAAATATGAAATGAGTAAAATAAACATCTAGAAGAGAGGTCAGCAAACACTTTTTGCAAAGGGCTGGTAGTGAACATTTTAGGCTTTGCTGGCCAATGGGCTCTGTCATAATGACTCAGCCTTATCATAGTGTAAAAGCAGTCATAGACAATACATAAATGAATGGTGGGACACTGCATTCCAATGGAACTTTATTTACAAACACAGGTGACTGCAACAACAACAAAAACCAAACAACTTGATTCAAAAGTGGGCAAAGGATTTGAATAGACATTTCTCCAGAGAAGATATAAAAATGTCCACTAAGCACATGAAAAAATGCTTAGTATCACTCATCATTAGAGAAATGCAAATCCAAACTATAACAAGATGTCACCTCACACGTGTTAGGATGGTATTCAAAAGCAGAAAATCACAAGCGCTGGTGAGAATATGGAGATATTGGTGCACTGTTGTGCACTGTCGGTGGGAATGCGAAACGATACAGCCACAGTGGAAAACAGTATGGCAGTTCCTCAAAAAAATTAAACATAAAATTACTATATGATGCAGCAATTCAATTTCTGAGTACACACCCAAAAGAACTGAAAGCAAGCTCTTAGAGAGATACTTGTACACCCATGTTCACAATAGTAGTA
>NW_016855411.1:0-852 GCF_001698545.2 Rhinopithecus bieti | reverse complement strand
GCAATGCCATTCAGGACATAGGCCTGGGTAAGGACTTCAAGACTAAAACAGCAAAAGCAATGGCCACAAAAGCCAGAATAGACAAATGGGATTAATTAAACTAAAGAGCTTCTGCACAGCAGAAGCAACTACCATCAGAGTGAACAGGCAGCCTACAGAATGGGAGAAAATCTTTGCAATCTGTCCATCTGACGAAGGGCTAATATCCAGAATCTACAAAGAACTTAAACAAATTTACAAGAAAAAAAACAAAGAGCCCCAACGAAAAGCGGGCAAAAGATATGAACAGACACTTCTCAAAAGAAGATATTTATGCAGCCAACAGACACGTGAAAAAATGATCATCACTGGTCATTAGAGAAAGGCAAATCAAAACCACAATGAAATATCATCTCACACCAGTTAGAATGGTGATCATTAAAAAGTCAGGAAACTACAGATGCTGGAGAGGATGTGGAGAAACAGGAACGCTTTTACACTGTTGATGGGAGTGTAAATTGGTTCAACTATTATGGAAGACAATGTGGCAATTCCTTAAGCATTTAGAACTAGAAATACCTTTTGACCCAATGATCCCGTCACTGGGTACATACCCAAAGGATTATAAATCATGCTACTATAAAGACACATGCACACGTATGTTTATTGTGGCACTGTTCACACTAGCAAAGACTTGGAACCAACCCAAATGTCCATCAATGATAGACTGGATTAAGAAAATGTGGCACATATACACCATGGAATACTATGCAGCCATAAAAAAGAATGAGTCAATGTGCTTTGCAGGGACATGAATGAAGCTGGAAACCGTCATTCTTAGTAAACTATCACAAGGACAGAAAACCAAACACC
>NW_016855410.1:0-852 GCF_001698545.2 Rhinopithecus bieti | reverse complement strand
CGCTCCCGGCCTATTTTGCAATATTTTGTAAATTAAAAAATAAAGGTTTTCTGAAAACAAAGATTGTGTGAAGAAGAAATGGATTTCTTATTGTTGTCTGACTGTTCTGGAGTTAGGTTCCCTAGGACTCATCTTTCTCACTGGCTATCAAAAGTAGGTTGGTGTAAGCCGGGCGTGGTGGCTCACACCTGTTATCCCAGCACTTTGGGAGGCTGAGGCGGGTGGATCACCTGAGGTCAGGAGTTCAAGACCAGCCTGGCCAACATGGCGAAACCCTGTCTCTACTAAAAAAAGAAACACAAAAATTAGCTGGGTATGGTGGTGGGCACCTGTAATCCCAGCTACCTGAGAGGCTGAGGCAGGAGAATTGCTTAAACCCGGGAGGCGGAGGTTGCAGGGAGCCAAGATTGTGCCACTGCACTTCAGCCTGGGAGATAGAGTGAGACTCTGTCTCAAAAAAAAAGAAAAAGAAAAAAGTTGATTGGTGTAAACAGTGGGTATTTTATACACTATACACGTAAAACAAAAGGGAGGGATTTATAGACACATAGGTAAAGTTTTTTTTATTTTTTATTTTTTGGAAGGATAAAAAAGAAACTGGTAAAAGTTGGGCCTGGTGCGGTGGCTTACGCCTGAAATCCCAGCACTTTGGGAGGCCTAGGCAGGCAGATCACAAGGTCAGGAGATTGAGACCATCCTGGCTAACACGGTGAAACCCCGTCTCTGCTAAAAATACAAAAAATTAGCTGGGCGTGGTGGTGGGCGCCTGTAGTCCCAGCCACTTGGGAGGCTGAGGAAAGTGAATGGCATGAACCCAGGAAGCAGAGTTTGCAGTGAGCTGAGATCCGGCCA
>NW_016855409.1:0-1651 GCF_001698545.2 Rhinopithecus bieti | reverse complement strand
TATTGATATGTAAACTAATTCTTTGCACAGGGCATGCTTAGATTTTGAGAATGAATTATCTAAAATGTTTCTGCTGCTTTGTAATAAACTAACCGTGCCGTATTACTCTTGAAGTGTGCTAATTAAAATATACTATTAATATTTCTATAAATTACTTACAGAATTTCTGTTAAAAACTTTCCCACACCAGTCCATTTTCCAAGTGCAAATCCAAGTTCCATCCCTGCTCTCCTCACTCTCAACAATACTGTCTCTTTTACATGTGACCTGACTGATATAATCTTCCTAATCTACTAATTTTCTTCATACCAATTCATACAATATTTTCCCTTTAGCGTTTGACTTATTTTACTTAGCATAATATTTTCAAAAGTCATCCATGTTGTAATATGCATCAGAATTTTGTTTCATTTTAAGGCTAAAGAATAGTTCATTAGATGTATATAGCACCTATTGATAATTCATTCATACATATAGAGACACATGGGTTACTTTCACTTTTTGACAATTGCCAAAAAAAAGCTTCTTTGTTCATTTTATCATAACTCTCTTCTCTGTTTTATTCCTGTATTCTAAATTCCAAAGCCATTTCACTCAATTTTTTTTCTCATCCCTTTAGGGACATTTCCACATTCATGATTTTTTCTTTCTACTGTATCAGTTGTTATGGTGGTAAAATACACATAACATAAAATTTACCATTTTTAAGCATACAGTTCAGTGAAATTAAGAATATTCATGTCCTCGTGCAACTATCACTACTATTCATCTCCAGACCTTTTCATCCTTCAAACCTGAAACCCTGTACCCACTAAACAGTGATTCCCAATGCTCCCCTCCCCCAAGACCCTATAACACACTATTTTGGTTTCTGTCTCTAAGAATTTGATTACTCTAGGTATCTCATGTGAGATCATACAATATTTTCCCTTTTATGTCTGACTTATTTTACTTAGCATAATATTTTTAAAAGTCATCCATGTTGTAATATGCATCAGAATTTTATTTCATTTTAAGGATAAAGAGTAGTTCATTAGATGTATAGATCACATATTGATAATTCATTCATCCATATATAGACAAGTGAGTTATTTCCACTTTTTGGCAATTGCAAATAATAATACTGTGAACATGGATGTACAAATATCTGTTCCAGTCCCTCCTTTCAATTCTTTTGGATATATACCTACAAGTGAAATTTCTGGATATATAGTAGCTCTATACTGAATTTTTTCAGTAACCACTAGAGGTCTTCAACAGCTGCTACATCATTTTACATTCTCATCAGCAGTGTGCTAGGGTTTCAATTTCTACACATCCTTAACAACTTTGTTTTTAGTTTAGTTTTATTTTGTATTGATAATGGCCATTATAATGGGTATAAAGTAATATGTTATTTTCATTTAATTTTCTTAATGACTAATGATGTTGGTAATTTTTGTATATATTGAATACTTGCATATTTCTTTGGAGAATTGTCTAAGCCTTTTGTCCACTATTCAATTGAATTGTATTCTTTTTCATTGTTGAGTTGTAGGAGCTCTTTATATATTCTAGAAACCAATCCTTTATCAAATATATGACTTGCAAAATTTTATTTCATTTTATGAGTTGGTTTTCACTTGTTTGATAGTGTTTCACTATTTGATAG
>NW_016855408.1:0-1647 GCF_001698545.2 Rhinopithecus bieti | reverse complement strand
AACTGGAAACCATCATTCTCGGCTAACTAACACAAGAACAGAAAACCAAACACCTCATGTTCTCACCCATAAATGAAAGTTGAACAATGAGAACACATGGACACAGGGAGGGGAACATCACACATTGGGGCTTGTTGGCAGATGGGGTCAAGGGGAGGATAGTATTAGGAGAAATACCTAATGTAGGTGATGGGTTAATGGGTGCAGCAAACCACCATGACACATGTATACCTATGTAACAAAAGTGCTTGTTCTTCACATGTACCCCAGAACTTAAAGTATAATAATAGTAAAAAAGAAACAAATGGAAACTTTAGAAGTGAAAATACAATAACTGAAATGAAAAGCCCAGCAGATAGGCTCAATAGCAGAACTGAAGGGACAGAGAAAAAATAAGAGAACTGGAAGATAGAACAATAAAGATGATTCAATATGAATAACTGAGTCATAGACTGAAAAAAACTATCACAGCTTCAGGGACCTGTGGACTATAATAAAAGATTTAACGGGTACGTGAGGTGGCCCACGCCTGTAATCCCAGCACTTTGGGAGGCTGAGGGGGGCGGATCACGAGGTCAAGAGATTGAGACCATCCTGGCCAACATGGTGAAACCTCATCTCTACTAAAATACAAAATTTGCTGGGTGTGGTGGCGCACTCCTGGAGTCCCAGCTACTCAGGAGACTGAGGCAGGAGAATCGCTTGAACCCGGGAGGCAGAGGTTGCAGTGAGCTGAGATTACACCACTGCACTGCAGCCTGGCGACACAGCGAGACTCCGTCTCAAAAAAAAAAAAAAAAAAAAAAAAAAAAGAGCTAACATTTGGATCATCAGAGTCATGGAAGGAGAAATGGAAGAGGACAGAGCTAAAAAACAAGTAGTTAAAGAAATAATGGCTGAAAACTTTCAAATGTGGCAAGACACAGAAACCTACAAGAAGCTGAGAAAACTCCAAATGGGAAAACCCACATAAATGAATGCAAAGACACATCACAATTAAACTTTAAAAAACTAAAGCCAAAGACAAATGACAGAACTCATAGCTTCTTTTCCAAGGTTGACTAGTATTGTATTGGATACATACACTACATTTTCTTTATCCCTTCATCTGTTGATGGTACTGATACTTAGGTTGATTCCATAACTTGGTTATTGTGAATAATGTTGCAATGAACATGGAAATGCAGACATTTCTTTGAAAAAATAATTTCAGGACAGTTGTGGTGGCTTACACCTGTGAAGTCAGCACTTTGGAAAACTGAGGTGGGAGGACTGCTTGAGGCCAGGAGATCAACACCAGCTTGCTCTATATAGTGAGACCTTGTCTCTACAAAATTTTTAAAAAATCAATCAGGTGTGGAGGCATACACTTGTAGTCCAGCTACTCGGGAGGCTGAGGCAGGAGGACTGCTTGAGCCCCTGAGTTTAAGGCTGCAGTGAGTTACAATCATGCCACTGCACTCAGCTTGGGCCACAGAGCAAGACTCTGCCCTTAAAAAAAAAGATTTCAAATCTTTTGGGTAAATATCCAGAAGTGAGATTGCTGGATCATATAATTCTATTTTTAGTTTTTGGAGGAACCTGCTTTTCAGTTATCCATAATGGTTATACAGTTGGCCCTCAATATATGGACACACAGTTGGCCCT
>NW_016855407.1:0-1651 GCF_001698545.2 Rhinopithecus bieti | reverse complement strand
AAAAAAAAAAAAAAATATTCATGGAAAATAAAAAAATAACCAAAAAATACAATATAACAATTACAGTCATGTGTTACTTGGCAGTGCAGATACATGATCAGAAATGCATTACTGTGGAAACATCATAGAACGTACTTACTGAAACCTAGATGATCTATCCTGCTACACACCTAGGCTGTCTGGGATAGCCTGTTGCTCCTGGGCAACAAGCCTGTGTGGCGTGTTACTATACTGAAGCACTGTAGGTAACTATAACCCAGTGGTAACCATTTGTGTATATAAACATACCTAAACATAGAACAGGTACATTTAAAATAACAATATAAATGATAAAAAAATGGTACACCTGTACAGGGTACAAACCATTAAATGGAGCATGGCTGAATGGAAGTTGCTCTGCATGAGTCAGTGAGTGAGTGGTGAGTGAATGTGAAGGCCTAGGGCCTTACTCTTCACTGCTGTAGACTTTAGAAACATGGTACAGTTAGGCTACACTAAATTTATAAAAAATAGTTCTTTTATAATAAATTAACTTTAGTTTACTATAAGTGTTTTACTTTATAAATTTAACATTCTTTTTCCCACTTGCCAAGGTTGATGTAACATTTTAATCTTTTTTTAACTCTTTTTTTTTTTGAGATGAAGTCTCGCTCTGTCGCCCAGGCTGTAGTGCAGTGGCACAATCTCGACTCACTGCAAGCTCCACCTCCCAGGTTCACGCCATTCTCCCGCCTCAGCCTCCCGAGTATCTGGGACTACAGGCGCCCTCCACCACACCTGGCTAATTTTGTTTTTTGTATTTTTAGTAGAGACGGGGTTTCACCGTGTTAGCCAGGATGGTCTCGATCTCCTGACCTCGTGATCTCCCTGCCTCAGCCTCCAAAGTGCTGGGATTATAGGTGTAAGCCACCGCACCCGGCTAACTTTTTGACCTTGTAATAACAACTTAAAACAAACATTGTATAGCTGTACAGAAATATTTTATTTCTTTATATCCTCATTCCTCATGCTTTTTTTCTGTCTAAATTTTTTTTTTTGGGTGGGGAGCATATACTTAGGGCAATATGAATCTCTTGTCTCCTGGGTTGAAAAGAAAATTCTTTTTTTTTTTTTGAGACAGAGTCTCGCTGTGTCACCCAGGCTGGAGTGTAGTGGCGTGATCTCAGCTCACTATAACCTCCACCTCCCAGGTTCAAGCAATTCTGCCTCAGCCTCCCAAGTAGCTTGAACTACAGGTGCATGCCACCACCCCAGGCTAATTTTTTGTATTTTTAGTCGAGATGGGGTTTCACCGTGTTAGCCAGGATGGTCTTGACCTCCTGACCTTGTGACCTGCCCACCTCAGCCTCCCAAAGTGCTGGGATTACAAGTGTGAGTTACTATGCCCCGCCTAAAATTCTTTTTTTAATTTAAAATTTTATTTGTATTTTTTCCAAGAAGTAAGCTTGAATTTGAAAATTTTTCAATATTATTTTGATTTTGAAACCTTTTGTTAAAAATGAAGAAATACACACATTAGCGTAGGCCTACACAGGGTCAGGATCGTCAACATCACTGGCTTTCACCTCCACATCTTGTCTCACTGGAAGATCTTCAGGGGCAGTAACACACATGGAGATGTGACTTCCTGTGATAACAGTGCCTTCTGGAA
>NW_016855406.1:0-880 GCF_001698545.2 Rhinopithecus bieti | reverse complement strand
TAAGCCAATATTTTTCACAAATACAGATGCAAATGTAAATTGAATTTATTCATATGTGGAAACATTTATATTTCATGACAAAATGAGATTTATTTCAGGAATGCCTGATTTGTTTAACATTAGAAAGATGCCACTTCAAAGAAACAAAGAATAAAAACATATAATCTTTTCAATAACTAAGGAAAACAAATTTTGATAAAACCCAACATATATTCATAATTTTAAAAAAATTACAAACTAAAAAAAAATTTAAGAATCTGCTTACAAGCCTGAAATAGTAATTTCCCTTCACTTTCATGAAGTGAATCTAGCAAAATCCTACAACAAATGTTATACTGGTAAAATATTGAAGTTTTCCCACTAAATTCAGGAAAAATGTAAGGTTTTCTACTATGACTTGCATTAAACATTGTACTGAAAATCCAAGCCAGTGGATTCTAACTGACTTGAAAGGACCATCTCTCCTAAAAATACAAAAATTAGCTGGCTGTTGTGGTGGGAGCCTGTAATCCCAGCTACTTGGGAGGTTGAGGTAGGGGAATCACTTGAACCCTGGGGTTGCAGTGAGTCAAGATCACGCCATTGCACTCACTCCAGCCTGGGTGAAAGAGTGAGACTCTATCTCAAGAAAAAAAAAAAAAAAAGAAAAGGTAACAAATATAAATAGAGAAGAAACCATTTTTATATGTGGAAATTTCAGAACAATCAACTATTAAAATACATCAGAGAATGTTATATGGTTGCTGAATATTGAATATTAAAACATAATCTATATTTTATATACTAACAAAAAAATTGAAAATAAAATTGAAAACATATCATCTTTAATATTAGTAAAATGCATATAATACATCAATATTAATGTAACAAAATATGTATA
>NW_016855405.1:0-438 GCF_001698545.2 Rhinopithecus bieti | reverse complement strand
GGCCGAGCTGCGGGAGGCCTCCGAGGCCCTCCGCCAGTCCGTGGTGCCGGCCACTGAGCACCGCCGGCTGCAGGAGGAGGCCCTGGAGCTGCGGGGTCGGGCGGCCAGTCTGGAGCAGGAAGTGGTGGCCACGGGCAAGGAGGCCGCCCGGCTGCGCGCGGAGCTGGAGCGGGAGCGCGTGTGCAGCGTGGCGCTCTCGGAGCACGAACGCATCGTGGGCGCCCTGCAGGCCAACGTGGCACAGCTGGAGGGGCAGCTGGAGGAGCTGGGACGGCGGCATGAGAAGACCAGCGCAGAGGTCTTCCAGGTGAGCAGGGCTGGCCCCCACCCGGCACCCCAGTGGCCACGTGGCGGCCTTTTTTTAGCCCCCCATCCCTGAGGTGTTTTGACCCCATCGATTTTACTTGAACAGACTTACTTTATTTTTTAATTTTAATT
>NW_016855404.1:0-1044 GCF_001698545.2 Rhinopithecus bieti | reverse complement strand
ATTGGTCTAAAATTCTCTTTTTTTTTTTGCTGTGTCTCTGCTAGGTTTTGGTATGAGGATGATGCTTACCTCTTAAAATGAGTTAGGGAGGATTCCCTCTTTTTCTATGGTTTGAAATAGTTTCAGAAGGAATGGTATCAACTTCTCTTTGTACCTCTGATAGAATTTGGCTGTGAATGCATCTGGGCCTGGGCTTTTTTGGTTGGTAGGCTATTAATTACTGCCTCAATTTCAGAACTTGTAATTGGTCTATTCAGGTATTTGACTACTTCCTTGTTTAGTCTTGGAAGGGTGTATGTGTCCAGGAATGTATTCATTTCTTCTAGACTTTTTAGTTTATTTGCATAGAGGCATTTATCGTATTGTCTGATGGTAGGTTGTATTTATGTGGGATCAGCGGTGATCTCCCCTTTATCATCTTTTACTGTGTCTATTTGATTCTTCTCTTTTCTTATTTATTAATCTAGCTAGTGGTCTGTTTTGTTAATCTTTTCAAAAAATCAGCTCCTGGATTCGTTGATTTTTTGAAGGGTTTTTCATGTCTCTATCTCCTTCAGTTCTGCTCCAATTTTAGTTATTTCTTGTCTTCTGCTAGCTTTTGAATTTGTTTGCTCTTACTTCTCTAGTTCTTTTCATTGTGATGTTAGGGTGTCGATTTTAGATCTTTCCTGTTTTCTCCTGTGGGCATTTAGTGCTATAGATTTCCCTCTAAACATTGCTTTAGTTGTGTCCCAGAGGTTTTGGTTCATTGTGTCTTTTTTCTCATTGGTTTCAAAGAACTTATTTATTTCTATCTTAATTTCATTATCTATCCAGTCATTCAGGAGCAGAATGTTCAGTTTCCATGTAGTTGTGCAGTTTTGAGTGAGTTTCTTAATCCTGAGTTCTAATTTGATTGCACTGTGATCAGAGAGACTGTTTGTTATGATTTCCATTCTTTTGCAATTGCTGAGGAGTATTTTACTTACAATTGTGTGGTTGATTTTAGAAGAAGTGCTATGTGGTGCTGAGAAGACTGTATATTCTGTTGATTTGGGGTGGAGA
>NW_016855403.1:0-983 GCF_001698545.2 Rhinopithecus bieti | reverse complement strand
GTCTAGAACTAGAAATACCACTTGACCCAGCGATCCCATTACTGAGTATATACCCAAAGAATTATAAATCATGCTACTGTAAAGACACAGGCACACATATGTTTATTGCGGCACTATTCACAACAGCAAAAACTTGGAACCAACTCAAATGTCCATCAATGATAGACGGATTAAGAAAAATGTGGCACATATATACCATGGAATACTATGAAGCCATAAAAAAGGATGAGTTCATGTCCTTTCCAGGGACATGGATGAAGCTGGAAACCATCATTCAGAGCAAAGTATCACAAGGACAGAAAACCAAACACTGCATATTCTCACTCATAAGTAGGAATTGAACAACGAGAAGACAAGGACACATGGGGGCCTGTCGTAGGGTGGGGGGCAGTTGGAGGGATAGCATTAGGAGAAATATCTAATGTAAATGATGAGTTAATGGGTGGAGCAAACCAACATGGCGTATGTATACCTATGTAACAAACCTGCACATTGTGCACGTGTACCCTAGAACTTAAAGTATATATTTTTTAAAAGTTATCAAATTTTTGAGCATACACTTTTTTAACTTATTATTTTAATTATCCATGGAATCAGTAGTGATGACAACTCTCTCATTTCTGGTGTTAATCTTTCTCTCTTTTTATCATGATTAGTTTGGATAGACATTTATTAGTTTTATTAATATTTTCAAAGTAACAGATTTTAATTTTGTTGATTTTTCTGAATTTTCTGCTTTCAGTTTTGTTACTTTCTGTCCTAATTCTTAAACTTTTGATAATTGCTTTAAGTGTAAATAACCCTTTTTTTCTCTACTTTTATTAAAAGGAAACTTAGGTAACTGATTGTAGATCTTTGTTCTTTCCTAATATATGTATATACAGACTATATACAGATATATACACACACATATATAGTCTGTATATATATACACTCTGCATATATGCATATATATAGTCTATATATATATATATGTATGTTTA
>NW_016855402.1:0-1044 GCF_001698545.2 Rhinopithecus bieti | reverse complement strand
ATTCATTCCACATATGAATAGTATTTGTCTTTCTGTGTTTTATTCCTTATAATTCCTTGATCCACATAGCCTGGTAAAAAGAAGGCAGTGGAGTGGTAATCCTAAACAGGCAAGCATATTTAAAGATTCTTTCAAACTCTTCCTCTCAAATCCTTTGCCTTACTTAAAACCTCCTTTTTACTCTTAAATGTTTCTTAGTATTCCATCTAATTTCCTCCACAATGGGGAATTTTAGAGTAAGACGTTTAGAGCCAGAAAAGACCTGTGCCATCATCAAGTCAAATCCTCTTATTTAAAACTGGAGAAATTGAATCCAAGAGAGCTTATGTTCCATGTCCAAGGTGATTCAGCTCGTTAGAGCTCATGTCTGCTGACGCTGACTTCAGCGAATTTTCAACCAGGCTGTATAGTAGGGCAGCCAATTAAAGATTCATTTATTTTATTAAGCTGCTTTTGGAAATTCTTCCTGAGAAGTGCATCGTTATTCACTCTTTATCCTGATTTTCTATAGTGATATGAGATTGGTATTAGAGAGAAATGCTGATCTCACAGGAAAGAGCTTGAGAGTACTGCGCTTTGGGAGGATGGGGCACTTGGGCTGCCAGAGGGCAGGAGCGAAGGCCGTGGACTCTGGGAAAGCATCGGAAGAAAGAGAGATAGTTAAAGAGCCTAACTTGGCTTCTTCATTTTTTCCCTGGTGTCCATTGACAATTGGTGCTTAGACTGAATGAAGAAATGAGGACTAATTCAGTAGCTGCTGATCAGTTTTCTTCAGTCTGTATTCTGCATTACAGGACTAGACTAGTTTTTTCTAGTCTTTTCCTTCTTATCTTTACCTTTGGACTGTGAAATAATGCAGTAAAAGCTACTACTGTTTGCTGAGTATTTAAATGTATTCTTCCTCTTTTGTCCTGATTTAGTAATTGCGGATTTTTCTCATGTCTTTATGTGACATCCCTTTCAGTTGCTGTTTTCTGCTGTTTATGTAACATACTTCCCTTTAGGAACCTTCTGTTTGGTTTTGTTCTCTTTTCAAAGTCTGTT
>NW_016855401.1:0-1390 GCF_001698545.2 Rhinopithecus bieti | reverse complement strand
TTCACCATCTCTGTTAAATTACAATACTAGCTAACACATATATTGCACCTGTTACATACCTGGCTCTTTTCTGAGTGCTGGGAACTTATTTAATTGATCTAATAAACAATTTTAAATATTATACCTGCTAATTAGCACACTAAGTGCTGCGTCTTAAAGCAGTGGTGGTTTCCATGCTTACATCAGCATGTGAGGAAGTGCTGTTACTGTCCTGCTCTCACACAGAAAGAATGGACACACTGACATGCAGCTGCCTGTCCAAGTCCCAGGGCTGAGGACTGGCAAAGCTGGGGTGTGCATGCTTGCAGTCTAGTTCCAGGGTCTGCCCTTGTCACCATGAGGTTCTGTCACCTTTTAATTTTCTGCAGTTTGCTAAAAGCTTTGATACGCTATTATGGATCATGAGTGCAAAGATGTAGGATTTAACAAGAATCCCACCTCCTGTGGGGAAAAGAGAGATCAGATTGTTACTGTGTCTATATAGAAAGAAGTAGACATAAGAGACTCCATTTTGTTCTGTATTTCAGATGCTGTTAATCTGTGACCCTACCCCAACCTTGTCCTTGCAAGAGACATGTGCTGTGGTGACTCAAGGTTTAACAGATTTTGGGCTGTGCAGGGTGTGCTTTATTAAACAAGTACCTGAAGGCAGTATGCTTGTGAAAAGTCATCACCATTCTCTTAATCTCAAGTACCCAGGGACACGCACACTGCCAAAGGTCGCAGGGACCTCTGCCTAGGAAAGCTAGGTATTGTCCAAGGTTTCTCCCCATGTGATAGTCTAAACTGTGGCCTCGTGAGAAGGGAAAGACCTGATCGTCCCCCAGCCTGACATACCCGTGAAGGGTCTGTGCTGAGGAGGACTAGTATAGGAGGAAAGAAGGCCTCTTGGCAGTTGAGGAGAGAAAAGCATCTGTCTCCTGCATGTCCCTGGGCAATAAAACATCTCATTGTAAAACCTGACTATCTTCTATTTACTAAAATGGGAGAAAACCACCTTAGGGTGAAAGGTGGGACATGCTAGCAGCAATGCTGCTCTTTTTTTTTGATATTGAGTCTTGCTCTGTCACCCAGGCTAGAGTGCAGTGGCGCGATCTCGGCTCACTGCAAGCTCCATCTCCTGGGTTTACGCCATTCTTCTGCCTCAGCCTCCTGCGTAGCTGGGACTACAGGCGCCCGCCACCTCGCCCAGCTAGGGTTTTTTTTGGTATTTTAGTAGAGACAGGGTTTCACCGTGTTAGCCAGGATGGTCTCGATCTCCTGACCTTGTGATCCGCCCGCCTTGGCCTCCCAAAGTGCTGGGATTACAGGCTTGAGCCACCGCACCCGGCCTAGCAATGCTGCTCTTTATGCACTAAAAAGGTTTATGGAGATGTTTGCATATTCATAT
>NW_016855400.1:0-1393 GCF_001698545.2 Rhinopithecus bieti | reverse complement strand
CAGAGAGACTCCATCTCAAAAAAAAAAAAAAAAAAAAAAAAAAAAACACTGTGATGTCCTCCCAATTTTGAAAAATAACTGAACCTTAATTTCACAGACTGAAGTAGAATGCAATTTTTTTCTACCTGCTCAGAATCTTTTGCAGATCAAATGTGGACATTTGAAATACTGCTGCTGCTTCTCCCTACCTCTGTTAACTGGATCCAGAGTTCTGTGGGAAACAGAAGATGAACATCACCGTCCTTTGATAAAATGTGATATCAACCACTCTGCAATATTCCAGACAGGTATCTTCTTTACTATTACCTGGTCTTGAAGATTTTACTGATTGCAACATTTCCCCATAAATCTTCATTCTATTATAATATTGTTCTTGAATCTGATTATGTTCAAGGTCAGAATATATTTCTCAAACATAATTTTGTAGATATTTAATGTGATATAATTATATCATAGAAGGAAAGAATTATTTCTACCTTCAAGCAAGTTTCTGAAAATGTTTCATGATTTATAACAACTGAAGTTTTACAACAAAAGACTAATTTAAATGTTAGCTGAAAATACATGACATTTAAATTAAAATCAAAATTACATAAAGGAAAGTAAGTAAGTGATTTTTAAGGATATACATAAGGATATATCCAGAATTTTCAGGATGGTCTTCTCGTCACCTGCTGCTTATCTGAGTTACTTTCTTGGTAATATATAGTGAATGATATTATTGCATTTTTTACGACTAGTAAATGATTAGTTTTTTCACTTATGCCTATTAATTTGATACCAATTTAATCATGATAAAACAACTGTTACCTATTTTATATATATATAACATTCTGATTTCCACGGGTTATTGGGGAACAGGTGGTATTTGGTTACATGAGTACATTCTTTTTTTTTTTTTTTGAGACAGAGTTTCACTTTTGTTGCCCAGATTGCAGCACAATGGCTCGATCTCGGCTCGCCACAACCTCTGCCTCCCGGATTCAAGTGATTCTCCTGTCTCAGCCTCCTGAGTAGCTGGGATTACAAGCATGGGCCACCCTGCCTGGCTAATTTTTTTTGTATTTTTAGTAGAGATGGGGTTTCTCCTTGTTGGTAAGGCTGGTCTCGAACTCCTGACCCCAGGTGATCTACCCTCCTCAGCCTCCCAAAGTGCTGGGATTACAGGCATGAGCCACTGCACCCCGCCATATGAGGACATTCTTTGGTGGCGATTTGTGAGATTTTGGCGCACCCATCACCCGAGCAGTATACCCTGCACCCAATTTGTAGTCTTTTATCCTTCACCCCTTTCTACCCTTTTCCTGAGTCCCCAAAGTTCATTGTATCATTCTTATGTCTTTGCATCCTCATAGCTTAGCTCTCACTTGTAAGTGAGAACATACAATATTTG
>NW_016855399.1:0-852 GCF_001698545.2 Rhinopithecus bieti | reverse complement strand
CCCCAACAGGCCCCGGGGTATGATGTCCCCTCCCTGTGTCCATGTGTTCTCACTGATCAATTCTCACTTATGAGTGAGAACATGTGGTGTTTGGTTTTCTGTTCTTGTGTTAGTTTGCTGAGAAGGATGGTTTCCATCATCATCCGTGTCCCTGCAAAGACATCATCTCATTCTTTTTTTTGGCTGCATAGTATTCTATGGTGTATATGTGCCATATTTGCTTTATCTAGTCTATCATTGATGGGCATTTGAGTTGGTTCCAAGTCTTTGCTATTGTGAACAGTGCTGCAATAAATGTATGTGTGCCTGTGTCTTTATAGCAGAATGATTTATAATCTTTTGGGTGTATACCCAGTCATGGGATTGCTGGGTCAAATGGTAATTCTAGTCCTAGATCCTTGAGGAAGTGCCACACTGTCTTCCACAGTGGTTGAACTAATTTATACTCCCAGCAACAGTGTAAAAGCATTCCTATTTCTCCATATCCTCTCCAGCATCTGTTGTTTCCTGACTTTTTAGTGACCGCATTTCTAACTGGCATGAGATGGTATCTCATTGTGGTTTTCACTTCCATTTATCTAATGACTAGTGATGATGAGCTTTTTTTCATGTTTGTTGACTGCATGAATGCTTCTTTTGAGAAGTGTCTGTTCATATCCTTCACTCACTTTTTGATGGGTTTTTTTTTTTTTTTTTTTTTTTTAGTTGTAGTGTAAAATTTATTTTAATGCTTGTTACTAAGGTACTCAGTCAACTTAATTTTCACTGTTGATATAAAGAACCAGCTATACTTGCTATAAAATCTTAAAGGAAAAAAATATTTTTAAGAGAAAATCATGTATTACCATGACA
>NW_016855398.1:0-852 GCF_001698545.2 Rhinopithecus bieti | reverse complement strand
TGAGGGCCGAAGAAGTCACACTGGCGCTTACCGTCGGCGGACTTTTATGCCTGGGAGCTGGAAGGGGAGGAGGAGGGGAGGAGTTTGGGACGTGTGTGTAGGAGTGGCTTCTTGGATTTCAGTGTCCCCGGGTTGACGTTACTCTGCGCATGCTCAGTTTATTTGGTTCTTTTCCTGGGCGTGGGAATTTTTCCCGGGCGTGGGAAAATCTGTGATGAAGAACCTGGAAACAACAGGAACTGCTCCATCTTGTTCACCTTCCTCCATCTTGTCCCTTCTCCCTCACCCAAACACATATCAGAAACTTTATCAGTACTCCAGGCCCAAGTTGACTCTTCAGCTGCAGTTGTCCTCCAAAACTGCTGAGGCCTTCACTTTCTCACTGCTGAAAAAGGAGGACTCTGTATATTCTTTAATGAAGAGTGTCACTTGTACCTAAATCAATGTGGCCTGGTGTATGACAACAGAAAAAAACTCAAGGATAGAGCCCCAAAACTTGCAAAACAAGCAAGTAATTATGCTGAACCCCCTTTGGCACTCTCTAATTGGATGTCCTGGGTCCTCCCAATAAGTAGTCCTTCAATACCTATTTTTCTCCTTCTTTTATTCAGACCTTGCACCTTCTGTTTAGTTTCTCAATTAACCAAAACCATAACCAGGCCATCACCAATCATTCTATATGACCAATATTTCTTCTAACAACCCCACAATATCACCCCTTATCACAAAATCTTCCTTCAGCTTTATCTCTCCAACTCTGGATTCCCATGCGACCTCTAATCCTGCTCAAAGCAGCCCTGAGAAACTTCACCCATTATCTCTCCATTCCACTTCCCCACCAAAAAAATTTCA
>NW_016855397.1:0-1390 GCF_001698545.2 Rhinopithecus bieti | reverse complement strand
TAAACAGAACATACAATAGGGTTTTACACCAAGATGTTCCATTGCCCAAGGAAAGGCAGGAGACAGATGCTTTTCTCTATCTCAACTGCCAAGAGGTCTTCTTTCCTGTTATACTAGTTCTCCTCAGCACAGACCCTTCACGGGTGTCGGGCTGGGGACAATCAGGTCTTTCCCTTCCCACGAGGTCATATTTCAGACTATCACATGGGGAGAAACCTTGGACAATACCTAGCTTTCCTAGGCAGAGATCCCTGCGACCTTTGGCAGTGAACGTGTCCCTGGGTACTTGAGATAAAGAGAATGGTGATGACTTTTCACAAGCATGCTGCCTTCAGGCACTTGTTTAACAAAGCCCACCCTGCACAGCCCAAAATCCGTTAAACCTTGAGTCACCACAGCACATGTCTCTTGGAAGGACAAGGTTGAGGGTAGGGTCACAGATCAACAGCATCTCAAATACAGAACAAAATGGAGTCTCTTATGTCTACTTCTTTCTATATAGACACAGTAATAGTCTGATCTTTCTTTTCGCCACATTGAATCCATACCTGACCCTAATATTTTGGTTGAACAAGTTATTCAAGATCAGATATGAATCTCTCACTATTTTCAGGAGATAAATTTAGCTTTTGTAACTCTTTTCCAAAACTGATTCTGCAATTTATCAATATTGATCTCCTTTGGCAGCCTGGAGTGAATAACAAGGAAAATCAGGAAAGCTGTCCAATCAAATACCAAAATGTACTGCAGGACTGCAAGAGTTAAAACCCTATGGTTTTGGTCAACATGTTTATCAATGAAAATAATAGAAAGAATGGACCTATGCGTTTATTCTATTCCAATTCATGATAAAAAATTATAGTAAATTGGCCAGGCGCAGTGGCTCACACCTGTAATCCCAGCACTTTGGGAGGCGAGGCGGGCAGATCACGAGATCGAGACCAGCCTGGCTAACACGGTGAAACCCCATCTCCATTAAAAATACAAAAAAAAATTAGCCTTGGTGGCGAGCTTGGTGGCGGGCCCTTGTAGTCCCAGCTAATCGAGAGACTGAGGCAGGAGAATGGTGTGAACCCGGGAGGCGGAGCTTGCAATGAGCCAAGACAGAGCAAGATCCCATCTCAAAAAAAAAAAAAAAAATTATAAGTAAATTAATCAACAAAGGAGAAGCTATTATATAAAGAAATTAGGACAACTGGCTCTTCATTAAAAGAGAAAATATGCTTGATTTCTACCTTAGAGAAACACAAAAGTAATTCTAGCTGGCTTAGTAATAAAGATTTTTTTTTAAAAAAAAACTTGTTAAATTTAAATTTGCCTATTTCTGCATTGCTCTGAGAAGTAGCTCTGGGAAGGAAGTAATCAGAAGATTTATGACAATTTCCTTCTA
>NW_016855396.1:0-1393 GCF_001698545.2 Rhinopithecus bieti | reverse complement strand
TCAACCAAGTGGCCTTCCTGTTGTGCAAATGTGTTTTTCTCATTTTTCTCCAACTTATTTATTTGCTTAAATGGTTCGGTTCTCAACAGGCATACAAGTTAAACGAACAACGTACCATAACCACCAAGTGGAAAATGAAAAATTCATCCCGAGCATGTATATGACCCCATGTGGAACAAATTTGCCTCACATTGACATTCACTTATTCAACATCTAAATATATTTAATGAATACACTCCATTCCAGGGATTGTGCTTTGAATACAGTGGTGAATTCAGTTTCATTGAGGAGATCCTCACATGACTGTATCATCACAATGTAATATGTGATATATATAATGCTAGAGATATGCACGGTATATTTTAATAAATAGGGAAAAAAGGATATCTAATCCAGACGCCAAGAAAAAGTAGCCAGGCAAGCCATGTTTGAATTGGTGGTGCCTAAACTGAAACTTAGTGTGTTGGTTGTGCAAGGGAGAAATAGCATGAGAAAACACATTACAGTGAGAAACCATATGGTGTGTTTCATATGGGGTGATATTCCATTCATTATTATTGGAGTTCAAAGTGTAACACACTGAGCAGTAAAAGCGGTGTGTGCAGAAACATCTGGAGAGTCTTGTCAGTAATATTGAGGAATTCGGACTTTACCCCACTGATGTTATGAATCGTATTAATAGATTTCTTAACATTAAGCCATCACTGCTTTCTGGGAATGAGCTCCATTTGTGCTGCTTTATTCTATTTGCTAAAATTTTATTTAGGGTATTTGAGTCAATATTCATGACTAAAATTGATCTGTTTCTTTTTAAAAAACAATATATTTGTCAGGTTTTGGTATTGGTGATATTTTGCCTTTGTAGGACATTGAAAACTGTCCTTTCCCATCTGTGTCAGTGGTTCTCAAACTTTTACGTACATAAGAATGACTTGGGAAGCTTGATAAAAATGTACATTCCCAGACCTCACATTCACAGGCTATAATTTGGCAATTTTGGGTTACAAAAGCAAATTTGAGCACTTCAGGTGCTCCTGAATCAGATAATTTGGGAGCAGACTTTTTTGAGAAACAATGTAATATGCTCTGGGTCAGTGTAAATAATACTGGGGTTACTCTTCTTAAAATGTTTTGTGGAATACATTCGTAAAAGCATTCAGATGTTTTAAGAGGTGAACTCTTCGACAGCTAAAATTTTTTTCTATGTAATTTTTATGTCTAGATTTCCTATGTCTTCTGGGCTTAATTTTTTTAATGTATATTCTCCAAGAAAATAATCCATTGCATTCAGGTTTTCAAATGTAAACACAAGCTAAGAGTTGAGCTAAACATTGCTATAATTTTGATTTCATCAATATCTGCGGCTATTTCTTCATTCTAGTTCCTAATTTTG
>NW_016855395.1:0-859 GCF_001698545.2 Rhinopithecus bieti | reverse complement strand
GAATTGTCATGGCAGATGGTGAAGGAAGGGATTCAAAGGCTAAGCAAAGTGAGCTTGCTGAAACTGGACAGAAGAGGTGAGGCCAGAAGACACCCTGGAGGATCATGCTCCCTCTCTTCCCCTTCCCCCTCCTCTTTTCTTCCCTCCTGCTCCCCTCCAGCTCCTATTCCTCCACTTTACCTGTCTCCTCCTGCTACACCACACGTTCACGCGACCCTGTGTGAGTCCAGGGCAGAAAAGGAAAGCTAAAAGGCGGACAAATGAGTGCAAGAGAGCAAAGAAGGGAGTCCTCTCTAATCTAATGGGCAGGGCTCTGGACGCACGGGAGCACCTCCTCTTCGGGGGAGGGGCCACAGCCTCCAGATGGAGGGGCAGTGGCACACTCCATGACTTCTGGGGTTACTTACAATTTGGAGTGCTTAGGTGAATACTGAGTCCAAAACAGCCCTGCAAAGAGACGGAAGAATAAGCCCCTGAGCGGACGAGGTCTCTGAAATATAAAAAACCAACATGGGGTTTGTGGCAGAATTCAGAAAGAGGTCCTACAACTCCATACCAACAAAGCAAGTGACTCAATAGAAAAATGGGCAAGCCGGGCACAGTGGCTCACGCCTGTAATCCCTGCACTTTTGGAGGCCGAGGCAGGTGGATCACCTGAGGTCGAAGTTCCAGACCAGCCTGACCAACACGGAGAAACTCCATCTCTACTAAAAATACAAACTTAGCCAGGCATGGTAGTGCATACCTGTCATCCCATCACTGGGGAGGCTGAGGAAGGAGAATCACTTGAACCCAGAAGGCGAAAGTTGTGGTGAGCCAAGATTGCGCCAGCCTAGGCAACAAGAGCGAAACTCCATCT
>NW_016855394.1:0-204 GCF_001698545.2 Rhinopithecus bieti | reverse complement strand
CTTTAAATCTTTTAAAGATCACTAACTACCTTTCAAAAAAGTTCCTAGATATCGACTTATTGAATCTCATGGTTTGAGTATCAATAAAGCTTTTTTTTTTTTTTAAGATAAGGTCTCTCTCTGTCGCCCAGGCAGGACTGCAGTAGCATGATCATGGCTCACTGCAGCCCTGAACACCTGGGTTCAAGAAATCCTTTCCCTGGT
>NW_016855393.1:0-438 GCF_001698545.2 Rhinopithecus bieti | reverse complement strand
TCTGAAGATATTAACTTCGACATCCTAGGCTTCAATGTGCTCCCTAGTACCCTATTACAGATTCTATGAAACCAGTTTTATCAGAGTGCTGAATGAAAACAACCATATAACCCTGTGAGATGAAAGCACAGATAACAAAGCAGTGTCTTAGAAACCTTCTTTCTAGTTTTTATCTGAGGGTATGGAATTTTTCACCATAGGCCTCAATGCACTCCCAATCATCCCTTTGCAGATTCCATGAAAACAGTGTTATAAAACTGCTCAAGGAAAAGAGTGGTGTAACTCTGTGAGTTGAATTCACACATTGCAAAGAACTTTCTCAGAAAGCTTCTTTCTAGTTTTTATCCGAGGATATTTTCTTTGTCACCACAGCTTTCAATGTGATCCAAAATATCCTTTCTCAGATTCCATAAAAACAGTGCTAGCAAACCGATCCAT
>NW_016855392.1:0-207 GCF_001698545.2 Rhinopithecus bieti | reverse complement strand
GTAACTATCGGGAACATCTCGTTTGCGAGCACGTGGTCCTCTATATGAGACGATGGGATTTTCTAAATATACAATCATGTAATCTGCATACTGGGATAATTTGACTTCTTTTCCTAGTTGAATACCCTTTATTTCTTTTTCTTGCCTGATTGCCCTTGACTGAACTTCCAATACTATGTTGAATAAGAGTGGTGAGAGAAGGCACCC
>NW_016855390.1:0-1280 GCF_001698545.2 Rhinopithecus bieti | reverse complement strand
ATCCTTCTTTTCTTTGGAGCCTTCTACACCAATACATCTTATGGGAGGAGATTTTCTAGAACTTTGTAATGCTCATATTTCTTTTTCAAAAAGAAGAAAAATGTTTTAAAAAAATAACTGAAAGAGGATTGATTCAAAATGATAAATCAGAAAATTCAGAGCAGATAGTCATCCAAATTCAATCATCAAGTATTAAGACAAAAAAAGAACTTGATGCTTTCTTTCTTTATCATTTATTTATTTATTTAGAGACAGAGTCTCACTCTGTCACCCAGGCTGGAGTGCAGTGGCATAATCTCAGCTCACTGCAACCTCTGCCTCCAGGGTTTAACCAATTCTTCTCCCTCAGCCTCCAAACTAGCTGGGATTACTGATGAACACCACCACGCCCAGCTAATTTTTTTTGTATTTTTAGTAGAGACAGGGTTTCACCATGTTGGCCAGGCTTGTTTAGAACTCCTGACCTCAAGGTATCCCCCCACCTTGGCTTCCCGAAGTGCTAGGATTACAGATGTGAGCCACCGTGCCAGCCATCTTGATGCTTTATTAAGCCAAATCCCTAATTATTTATGGTCTGAATCATCTACCAATGTCATTAAAATCTTAACAGCTACCCCAATGTGTACATGAATGGATCCAAATAAACCATTTCCATTTCCAAATATTAAACAATATCAGGAGTAACAATAGAAATAAAATCAATATTCAAACATTTTATTGATAAAGGATGGATTATCCCTTCCACCAGTCCTTGTAATACTCCCATCCTCCCAGCATGAAAACCTAATGGGAAGGAATCGAGCTTTGTCCAAGATTAGAGAAACATTAACAAGACTGTGATTCCCCATCATTCAGTAGTCCCAAATCCCTACACACTCCTTTATTTAATATACCAGTAGGCAGTGAATTTCACTAACTGATTTATGCAGTGCTTTTTGTTTTTTAGCATACCAGTAGATCCCAACAGTCAATATTTGTTTGCCTTTACCTGGAACGGCTGTCAATATACCTGGACTGCTATGCCTCAAGGTTACACTGGAAGCCCAACTATTTTACAAAATATTAAGGGCTGAGATGACTGAGCTAAATTTTGAGGAAAATTCCACTCTACTCCAGTATGTGGATGATTTCTTGTTATGCTTTTCCATTCTACATGATTGTAAAAATCACACCCTGTAGCTGCTGGAACAATTAGCTAAAACAAGACATAAGTTATCTAAAGAAAAATTCCAATACTTCTTAACAGAAATAAAACATTTGGGACATTTAATTTCTTTCCT
>NW_016855389.1:0-438 GCF_001698545.2 Rhinopithecus bieti | reverse complement strand
TATACAGAAAGAAGCAGGTTCAGAGATTTTGTTACAGCACTGACAATAATAGCTAAAAGCCAGAAATACTAAGTGTTAATCAACAGAGGACAAGTAAACTACAGCACAACCATACAACAGGATATTACTATGTAGCAATTAAAAAGAATTAGATGAGGCCGGGCGCGGTGGCTCAAGCCTGTAATCCCAGCACTTTGGGAGGCCGAGACGGGCGGATCACGAGGTCAGGAGATCGAGACCATCCTGGCTAACACAGTGAAACCCCGTCTCTACTAAAAAATACAAAAAACTAGCCGGGCGTGGTGGCGGGCGCCTGTAGTCCCAGCTACTCGGGAGGCTGAGGCAGGAGAATGGTGTGAACCCGGGAGGCGGAGCTTGCAGTGAGCTGAGATCCGGCCACTGCACTCCAGCCTGGGCGACAGAGCGAGACTCCGTCTC
>NW_016855388.1:0-641 GCF_001698545.2 Rhinopithecus bieti | reverse complement strand
CATTACACAAAATCATATTTAACAAACTGCTCCATGGAAATAAACTTGTAGCTCTGTGAGATAAATTCACACATCACAATGAACTTTCTCAGAAAGCTTCTTTCTAGATTTATCTGAGGATGTTTCCTTTTCAACTGAGGCTTCAATACGATCCAAGATATCTCGTCTCTGATTCCCAATAAAACAGTGCTACCAAACTGTTCCGTGAAATGAATCATGTATCTCTGTGAGATGAATTAACACACCACAAAGCAGTTTCTCAGAAAGCTTATTTCCAATTTTTGTCTGAGGATTGACCTTTGTCAAAATTAGCTTCAATGCATTCTGAAATGTCCCTTTGCAGATTGCAAGGAAACAGTGTTAACATACTGCTCAATTAAAGGAACAGTGTTACTCTGTGAGATGAATTCACACATCCCAAAACAGTTTTTCAGAAAGCGTCTTTTTGGTTTTCATCAGAGGATGTTTCCTTTGTCACCACAGGCTTCAATGCACTCACAAATATCCTATTGCAGATTCCATGAAAACAGTGTTATCAAACTGCTCAATGAAAAGGACCATGTAACTCTGTGAGATGAAGTCACACATCAAAAAGCAGTTTCTCAGAAAGCTTCTTTCTCGTTTTTTTCTGATGATATTTC
>NW_016855387.1:0-882 GCF_001698545.2 Rhinopithecus bieti | reverse complement strand
TTAAATAAATATTATTTATTATCATTGTTAACTACAACCTAACGGTGACAATTGAAAACTATGATTGAAGTTTTGATCATTTTGATACTTAGAACAGTTTTAATAAATTCCAACTTCAACGGAGAGTCTCTTCTTCCTATTTTTATTGTACTCCCTACAACAGAGTATTTTACATAGAGTGGCCCATGTGAGAAGCAGCTACAGGGAAAAGTAATCCCAGAAATTTCCAGCATCTGCTCTTGTATGTTACCGATATTTGTGATGAAACAAATGTTAACATGTAACTGCAAGCGCTTGATAGAAAGAGGAAGTCTGAAGGAATCCATAGGATTTTCGAGGGTCCTGACGATTTCTCTTTATTTCACCTCACTCAAGTGTTCTGAAGATTCTTTAGGCCTGTTATGAGTCCCTAAGTTATGATTTTAGCTGCTCTAGGGACTCAACAATTGGCATTGAAGTAGTATCACTTTTTTTCAGCGTTTATTATTTTTGCATACATTCTCATGTTAGTGTTCAACTATAATAAATTTCAGTCAAAATTTGATTATTAGAACATTTAATCTTAGACTCAAATTTATTTATTTTTTAATTTTAGAAAATCTTAAAATTGTTGTGGGTACATAGCAGGTGTCTATAGTTCTGGGGTCCATGGAATGCTTTGATGCAGGCAGAATAATCACGTCACACAGAATGGGGGTGTCCATCCTCAAGCATTTATCCTTTGAGTTACAAACAATCCAATTATACTCTTTAGGTTATTTAAAATGTACATACAGCTAACTTGCTATTGGCTCTAGTCATTCTAGTGTGCTAGCCAATAGTAAGTCTGATTTATTTTTTCTATTTTTTTTTGTACCTATTAACCATCCCCACCTGCCCCCC
>NW_016855386.1:0-880 GCF_001698545.2 Rhinopithecus bieti | reverse complement strand
TATTAAAAGAAAAGGAAAAGGCAAGGCGCGGTGGCTCACGCCTGTCATCCCAGCACTTTGGGAGGCCGAGTGGAGTGGATCACCTAAGGTTGGGAATTCGAGAGCAGCGTGACCAACAAGGAGAAAACCCGTCTCCACTAAAAATACAAAATTAGCCAGGCGTGGTGGTGCAGGCCTGTAATCCCAGTTAGTTGGGAGGCTGAGGAAGGGGAATTGCTTGAACCTGGGAAGCAGAGGTTTCAGTGAGCCAAGATCGTGCCATTACACTCCAGCCTGGGCAACAAGTGCAAATCTCCGGGAAAGAAAAAGAAAAAGGAAGAGAAGAGAAAAGAGAGAGAAATAAATAACTTCCATTCTACTTTATTTATTCCAGCCAAGGGACGATTCAAGAATTTAGATAAAATTTGCTGCCTAAAATCTAAGTGACAACGCTTGCAGATAATTAGGGAACTCTAACAGTTGCTGCAACTTGCAGAATACTAGAATATCCAGGAATAAAAAAGATTCTTAGCTGGGTGCAGTGGCTCATGCCTGTAATCCCAGCACTTTGAGAAGCTGAGGCAGATGAATCACGAGGTCAGGAGTTTGAGACCAGCCTGGCCAACATGGTGAAACCCCGTCTCTACTAAAAATACAAAAATTAGCTGGGAATAGTGGTGGGCACCTGTAATCCCAGCTACTCGGGAGGCTGAGACAGGAGAATTGCTTGAACCTGAGAGGTGGAGGTTGCAGTGAGTGGAGATCATGCCACTGCACTCCAGCCCAGGTGACAGAGTGAGACTCTGTCTCAAAAAAAAAAAAAAAAACAAAAAAAAAAGCCAGGCACAGTGGCTCATGCCTGTAATCCCAGTACTTTGGGAGGCCAAGGTGGGTAGATCAT
>NW_016855385.1:0-641 GCF_001698545.2 Rhinopithecus bieti | reverse complement strand
TTGGAGCAGTTTGTTAACACTGTTTTCTTATAATCTGCAATGGGATATTCTGGACTGCATTGAGGACTGTAGTGAAAAAGTAAACATCCTCATGTAAAAAATTAGAAGGAAGCTTTCTGAGAAACAGCTTTGTGATGTGTGAATTCACATTACAGAGTTATACAGTCCTTTTCATTGAGCAGTTTGGAAACACTGATTTCGTGGTATCTGCAATAGGATATTTTAGAGGGCATTGAAACCTATGGTGACAAAGAAAATATGCTCAGATAAAAGCCAAAGGAAGCTTCCTGAACAACTGCTTTGTGATGTGAGAATTCATCTCACAGAGTAACACCATTCTTTTCATTGAGAAGTTTGCTAACACTTTTTTCATTTAATCTGAAATTGGATATTCGGGAGTGCATTGAGGAATATGGTGAAAAGTAAATATCCTCAGACAAAAACTAGAAAGAAGCTTTCTGAGAAACTGCTTTGTGATGTGTGAATTCATCTCACAGAGTTACACCATTCCTATCATTGAGCAGTTGGCTAACACTGTTTTCTTGGAATATGCAATGGGATATTTCAGAGATCATTGAAGCTTAGAGTGACAAAGGAAATATCCTCAGGCAAAAACTAGAAAGAAGGTTTCTGATAAATTT
>NW_016855384.1:0-877 GCF_001698545.2 Rhinopithecus bieti | reverse complement strand
CTTTTAAAGATATTTTCTACAGCAAGAATAGTCAACATAAAATTACTAAGGGCTCTTTAGTATCTGTCAGACTCACCTGTAACTTTGTTCTTCAGGCTTTTCTCTTTCACATTCTAATTTTGAAGATGACTATAATAATAATCCTGCAGCTTTCATCTAATGTACTTACCATGTGCTAGATATTGGGCCTAGTGCTTGAAATGTTACCTCATTTAATCCACCCCACAACCCAATAGGTAGATTATGATTACAACTCCATTTACAAAAGAAGACATGAAGCTAAGAATATGAGTAGCATGCTCAAAGTGATACAGGTTCACTCTCTTTCCTTTTCTTGTGGGACTCCAGTACCACTTAGAGAATGGCATAAAATGTACCAAAATACATTCCATGCTCTCCTTTTCTTTTAAATAAAATGGGGCCGCGCATGGTAGCTCACACCTGTAATTCCAGCACTTTGGGAGGCCAAGGCGGGCGGATCACAAGGTCAAGAGATTGAGATCATCTTGGCCAATATGGTGAAACCTTGTCTCTACTAAAACTACAAAAATTAGCTGGGCATGGTGGGCGGCTGTAGTCTCAGCTGCTTGGGAGGCTGAGGCAGGAGAATCCCTTGAACCTGGGAGGCAGAGGTTGCAGTAAGCCCAGATCTTGCCACTGCACTCCAGCCTGGCAACAGAGTGAGACTCCATCTCAAAACAAAACGGGTCTCACTATGTTGCCCAGGCTGGTCTCAAACTCCTGAGGCCCAACCTATCCTGCTTTGGCCTCTCAAAGTGCTGGGATTACAGGTGTGAGTCACCACACACAGCCTTTCCTTTGTTTTTCACGTGCTCCCCAACCCACAATGTTTTAGTCTGGATATTTTCTTTTCCTT
>NW_016855383.1:0-983 GCF_001698545.2 Rhinopithecus bieti | reverse complement strand
AACAATGATAATTTGACATCTTTCTTTCCAATTTGGATACCCTCTGTATCTTTCTCTTGCCTGAATGCTCTGGTTAGGACCTCTCTTTCTGTGTTAAATAACAAAGGTGACTATAGGTGTACTGATTGTTTTCCAAATTGTAGAGAAAGATCAGCTTTACCTCACTCAGTATGATATTAGCCATGGGTCTGTGATATGTGGCTTTTGTTATGTTGAGGTATATTTCTTCTATTCTGATTTTTTTTTCTTTAGAATTTTCATCAGAGAAAGATGCTGAATTTCATTAAGTGCTTCCTTAGCATGAGTGAAATGATGATATGATCTTTGTCTTTTATTCTTTGACTATGATATATTGCATTGATTGGTTTGTTTATTCTTACCCATCTTGGAATTCCAGGCATAATTCCCAATTGGTCAAAACAAATAATCTTTTAAATGTATCACTGAATTCAGTTTGCTATAATAGTATTTTATTGAGGACTTTTTCATCAATATTTATCAAACATACTGGCCTGTAGTTTTCTTTTTTTAATTTGTCTTTGTCTGGGTTTGGTATCAGAGTAATAACAATTTCAAAGAATTGGTTTGGAAGCATTACCTCCTTCTCTGTTTTTCAGAATAGAGTAGAATAAATATTGGTTCTTCCTTAAATGTTTGATAAAATTCAGCAACGATGCCATCAGGTCCTGGGCTTTTCTTCCTAGGAGGCTTTTTATTACAGCTTTGATGTTATTATTTGTTATTGGTTTGTTGACATTTTGGATTTCTTCATGATTCACTCTTCACAATAGGTTTTATGTATCTAAAATTTTTTCTATTTCTTCTAGATTTTCCACTTTTTTGGAATAGAATTGCTCATGGTAGCCAGTAATGATCCTTTGAGTTTTGGCAGAATCAATTTCAATGTCTCCTTTTTCAACTCTGAATTACTTGAATCTTCCCTCTCTTTTTCTTACTCTGGCTCAGGGATTCTCAGTTTTTTT
>NW_016855382.1:0-1650 GCF_001698545.2 Rhinopithecus bieti | reverse complement strand
GCCTCCTAAGTAGCTGGGAATACTGGTGTATGCCACCACACTCAGCTAATTTTCTGTATTTTTAGTAGGGATAGGGTTTTGCCATGTTGGCTAGGCTGCTCTCGAACTCCTGGCCTCAAGTGATCCACCTGCCTTGGCTTCCCAAAGTGCTGGGATTACAGGCATGAGCCACCACGCCTGGCCACTCACTCCCTGATTTATTTTATTTTATGTATGTATGTATGTATTTATGTATTTATTTATTTTTGACACAGAGTCTTGCTCTCTCACCCAGGCTGTAATACAGTGGCTCACGCCACTACAAAGTAATCCCACTACTTTGGGAGGCTGAAGCAAGCAGATTTCTTGAGGTCAGGAGTTCAAGACCAGCCTGGCCAAATGGTGAAACCTGTCTCTACTAAAAATACAAAAATTAGCTGGGCGTGGTGGTGCACACTTGTAATCCCAGCTACTTGTGAGGCTGAGACAGGAGAATTACTTGAACCCAGGAGGCGGAGGTTGCAGTGAGCCGAGATCACGCCATTGCATTCCAGCCTGGGCGACAAGAGCGAGACTCTGTTTCAAAAAAAAAAAGAGGAAGGTCTTTATGACTCAAGGATCTTTTAAATAAGTACATAAACATAAAAATGAAAGTCTGGGCCTGGCACAGCAGCCCACACCCCGTAATCCTAACACTTTGGGAGACTGGGGCGAGAGGATCACTTGAGGCCAGATGTTCAAGACCATTCTGAACCAGATGGGGAGACTCCTTTTTTCTTTTCTTTTTTTTTTTTTGAGACGGAGTCTCACTCTGTCACCCAGGCTGGGGTGCAGTGGTACAATCTCGGCTCACTGCAGGCTCCTCCTCCTAGGTTCACGCCATTCTCCCGCCTCAGCCTCCTGAGTAGCTGGGATTACAGGCACCCACTGTCATGCCTGCCTAATTTTTTTTGTATTTTTGTAGAGATGGGGTTTCGCCATGTTGTCCAGGCTGGTCTCAAACTCCTGACCTCAGGTGATCCACCTGCCTTGGCCTCCGGAAGTGCTGGGATTACAGGCATGAGCCACCATGCCTGGCCGAGACTCCTTTTTTCTCTTTTTTTCTTTTCTTCATGTCAGAAGGGTAATGTGCCAACATTGTAACAAGGTTCAAGGGTGGCACATCTCACACATGCCCGTGAACACCCAATCATCACACTCATGCGTTACAAAAGTATCAGAGGATCAGAACTTTTCCCTTACCCCATTTTTTTTTTTTTTTTTTTTTTTTTTTTTTTAGTTACCTGGGCGTGTGCCTGTAGTCCCAACTTTTTCCAGCTACTCGGGAGGCTGAAGTGGCAAGATCGCTTGAGCCCAGGATCTTGGGGTTGCAGTGAGCTATGATTACAGCACTGTACCCCAGCATGGGTAACACAGCAAGACTCTCCCAGAAAAACAAACAAAACCACAAAAAAACTAGAGGTCTTTCTTTGTCACCAGACTTTAAGCTCTTCGGGGGCAAGGATTGTGTCCATTTGCTTCATTGCTGTATATACAGTGTTTAGCACAGCCCTGCCAATATTAACTTTCCAATAAGTGTTTGTAGAATAAATAGATGAATTAACAGATGCAAGTAAAAACCGTTATTTCCTTTTCTTGCTTTTTTTTTTTTTTTTTTTTTTTTGTTGAGAA
>NW_016855381.1:0-207 GCF_001698545.2 Rhinopithecus bieti | reverse complement strand
CCTCATAAAATGAGTTAAAGAGGAGTCCCTCTTTTTCTATTCTTTGGAATAGTTTCAGAAGAATTGGTACCAGTTCCTCTTTGTACCTGTGGTAGAATTAGACTGTGAATCTGTCTGGTCCCAGCTATTTTTTGGTTGGTAGGCTATTAATTACTGCCTCAATTTGAAAACTTGCTATTGGTCTATTCAGGGATTTGACTTCTTCCA
>NW_016855380.1:0-316 GCF_001698545.2 Rhinopithecus bieti | reverse complement strand
TTTTTTTTTTTTTTTTTTTTTTTTGGAGTTTATTGTTCCATTTTGTCTACTTTTTTGTCTACTAGGTATAATTTTATTTTAAGTGGTTACTTTAAGATTTATAACAAACATCTTTTCTATGTGGCATCCTGTTTCTTCTGCCTGAAAGACTACCTTTAACACATCCTGTAGTGCAGGTCTACTGGTGACAAATTATTTCACCTTTTCTGTGCCTGAAAGCATCTTTATGTCATCTTCATTTTTTAAAGATAATTCTCCTGGGTATAGAAATCTAGGTTGACCTTTTTGTTTCAATGCTTTAAAGATGTTATTTCGG
>NW_016855379.1:0-2845 GCF_001698545.2 Rhinopithecus bieti | reverse complement strand
TGGATGTCCATCGGTTGAGCATCGTTGCCCCAACCAAACACCTCCAGCAAGGAGACCCACGTGGCCAGTACCATCGGAGAAACCTTGATGGCGTTCTGTGCCACTTCCAGCCCGAGCAAATCCACCGCAACCTCAAACGCGAAGTCCGGCGTGACGTGACCCGAAGCTTTGATCTTGTCGATCTCGGCCTGCGGCCAGACCGACTTGAGGACACCGGGGAGTGCCGGCTTGTAGGTCGGCAACTCCGCAGGGGTGAGCTTTACTCGGGTGAAGCTCATGCCTTGGCGGCCTTCTTCGCCACTGCCTTCTTGACCGCCTTCTTGGCGACGGTCTTCTTGGCCGGGGCCGGTTCCTTGTCGGCGTGGGTCTCACGCAGCTCGTTGATCTGCTTGACCAGATCGCGGAACATGCGACGACGGGTCTGCAGGGTCAGATCGCTCCACTGCAGATCATCGCGCACGCTGTCGATGGAGTGCTTGCCTTCGAAGGTCATGCGGACCTTGAAGAACTCACCCAGGTTCAGGGTGATGTCCTTGTTCTTCGCCCCAGTGACGGTACCCAGGGTCTCCAACACAGCCTGCGGAATCTGGATGGCGCTCAGGTAAAGCTTGTTCAGCTCGCCCTGGCTGGCATCGTGCACGTTGGTCTTGCTGAAGAAGGCATCGATCGCAGCGATGGTTGCCGCGTGATCGACCAGTCGCCAGTCGGTGTGACGGATCCACTGCTGCTCGATGTCACTGTAGGTGACCGCAGCCAGGCCGGTGGCCGGAGAGAACAGCAGGACGTGCTCGCCGACAGACACCTTCAGCGTGTAGACCTTGGCCTTGTCGGTGTTGAGCACCCACAGTCCGTCCGGCTGTGCCATCAGGTCCTTTTCGATGATGTCGGTGGCATCGCGGTACTGGTTGCCGAACAGCTCCGGATCGGGCAGGGTGAACGCGCGGCCGCCGTTCTCGGTGGCGCCATCCAGAGCCAGGTACTGTTCCAGCTGCTTGATGACCTGATCCGGCTGGAACGGAGCTTCCACCGGCTTGGGGAACTTGGCGGTGAAGGCCGCTTCTTCCTTGGCCGTGGTGATGCGCTCGGAGAGCTTGACACCGCGTGCACCGTGACCGGACAGCAGCAGCTGACCATTGAGCGAGTCCAGCTGCGCCATCGCCCCGGCGGCCTGCTGGGTCAGGGTCTGGGCCTTGTCCTTCAAGCTCGGGAGGTTCTCCACGAGCAGGCCGAGCAGGGCACTGTTGAATTCGGCCAGCGCGATCACGCGCTGTTCGAGCACCAGCACGTTGGCGGGCGTACGGGTGTAGTTCGGGAAATTGGTCTTGGACATTCGTGTCACTTGTAGTTGAGTGGTTGCGTGGGAGGACCCATAGGATCCGGGACGATGTAAAACTTAATCGTCGTCGTCTTCGTCGTACTTTTCGTGTTCGATGACCAACTGCGACGGGTCGGCATTGATGAACTGGTAGATCGCGTCCATCACTTGGCGTCGCGCATGGGGCAGGATCGGCAGACTCGTTTTGACATGACCATGCTGGTCTTTGCCGTACAGGGGCAGCGTTTTCCACTCATTAGGGAACTCGTAAGCGATCGGCCATTCGCCCGGGCACAGCGCGCCGGTGAAGATCGGGAGCATGACGTCACCTTCCCCGTAAGCACTGCGCTGGAACCGCAGGCTCAAGACATTCGGCAGCGTAACGGTGGTTTTCTTGGTACCACTGCTGTAGGTATGAGCAGCCTTGTACCAGTCTTCGTTGGCCCGCAGATGGGTCAGCAGATCATCGCCCATCTTGGCCAGTTCGTCCAAGGTGACGTGATCGTAATCAGGCATTCCCGTGCACTTCAGGTAGCGACGGGTGATGGTCTCCTGCCACGAGCTGTCGAAATTGACCGGCGTGATGTTCCAACACTGCTCGTGGTAGTTCCACCACAAGCATCCTTCGTAGCGAGGTGTGATGCGGGATTGGTTACGGTTGAAAGTCACTCGGCTATGGCTGACCAAGACAAGGCAGCCCAACTCAGCAATACCCAACAGGGCAAACAGCTTTTCTGTGGCCGGAACCTTGACTGTATCGCGATAACCGTCCTTGCGTTCAGTTTCACTGGTTTTGTACTTCGCACACCAGAAGCCGTCGGTAATCAACGGAGTACCATTGATGACTTCGGGAACCACGACGTTGGCGAGGTCATACAAGGTCCCATCCACCACCTCGAGTAGATCAGTCCTGGCCATGGTCGCTTCGTACATTTCGTTCCACTTCGGGTGGGCCTCCCCTCCATCGAACCCAATGCGCCAGTCGGCCGTCAGCTGTGTAAGGTTTGCCCAGATCAGACTGCTGTCATAGCCACCCACCTGCGGCAGGGTCTCCAGTAACTGACGCCGCTCTTCGTCACTGCCGGCCAGATGATACTTGGCCACAAAGCGCGGCCCGTGCCCGTCGATCATGGCCTGATCAGTGACGTGCCCACTTTCCACCGACGGGATGTTAGACAGCATACTCAAGTCCAGCTGACCTACGTTGGGTAGGTTGGCGTACACTCGGTGGGCAAACATCTGCAGCGTTTGGGTCAGTGCAAACAGGCGTGCTTCCAGCGCAAGCTCAACGGCTGATGCGCGGTGGCGTTTGGTTGGATCTTTGTCCATCTGTGCTCTCTCACAAAGGAAAAGGTCCTCGGTTACCCGAGGACCACATGTTGATTGTAAACACCGGGAACGGCGATGTTGGAGCTGTCCAACACCAGCACTTCGGCATTGGTGAACGAGCCATGGCTGGAAGCGTAGTGGGAGATCATGAACAGCTGGCTATGACGGTTGCTATCCATCAGCTGCTTGACAAAGTCCATG
>NW_016855378.1:0-846 GCF_001698545.2 Rhinopithecus bieti | reverse complement strand
CTCTCTATGCATCTATCTATGTATCGATCTATGATCTATGTATGTATGTATGTATGTATGTATGTATGTATAATCTATCTATCTATCTATCTATCATCTATCATCTATCTATCATCTCTCTATGCATCTATCTATGTATCGATCTATGATCTATGTATGTATGTATGTATGTATAATCTATCTATCTTTCTATCTATCTATCTATGTATGTATCTATCTATCGTCTGTCATCTATCATTTTGTATTTCTACTGCCCTGCATAGTGCCTAGAACACAAGGTTCTCAAAACATGTCTGTAAAATGATAACCGAACATCCTAAACATTTTTTCTATAAAGTTCAGTCATGGCAAGTTGAGTTTTGGAAGGCAGGATGGGTCCTTATTAGTGTCCTTTTCATACAGTTTGACAGTATGCCATGTGTAAATATTGCTAAATAAATAAATCAATACATGTACAACTAGAATAGCATATCTATTAAGAGTACGGACTTCAGTGACAGAAGTCAGAATTCAAATACTTGTTCCAGGCCTTCGACGATGAACTGGAGTCATGAACCCCCCACATAATTTTCTCCACCCATTTATTTCATCCACACTGGCCTCATCTTGCTTCCTTCCTTCTTCCTTTCCTAATTATAGTACTTTCTTCTGTTTTGTTGGTCGTTTACATCCCTTCTTTCGCCCTTCTTTCTCTTGCTCCGAGTGAGTGTGTGTGCAGGTACAGGAGTGTGCCATGCAGGTACGGGAGTGTGCCGTGCAGGTACGGCAGTGTGCCGTGCAGGTACGGCAGTGTGCCATGCAGGTACGGGAGTGTGCCATGCAGGTACGGGAGTGTGCCATGCAGGT
>NW_016855377.1:0-1296 GCF_001698545.2 Rhinopithecus bieti | reverse complement strand
GCGAGACTCCGTCTCAAAAAAAAAAAAAAAAGAAAAAAATACGATAACTGAAATAAAAAACGCAGTGTGTGCATTCAATAGCAGAATGAATATAAAAGATGAAAGAATCGGTGAACTTGAAGACAGAACAACAGAAATTACCTGATTTGAACAACAGTGGGGGAACAGATGGAAAAAAAAATGACAAGAGCCTCAGGGATCTGTGGGACAACAGCAAAAGATCTAATATTTGTATTATTGGAGTTCCAGAAGGAGATAAGGAAGTATGGGCTGAAAAAGATTTGGAGAAATGATGATTGAAAACTCCCCAAATTTGGCAAAAGACACAAACCAACAGAAGCTGATGAATCCTAGACAACATAAGCCCAGAGAAATCCACACCGAAATCATCAAAAACTAAAGACAAAGAAAAATCTTGAAAGCATCTAGAGAGATAAGGCATTACCTTTAAAGAGAGGATGGATGGGCCAGGCGCGGTGGCTCACACCTGTAATCCCAGCACTTTGGGAGGCCGAGGCGGGTGGATCACTGATCAGGCTGAGTTTGAGACCAGCCTGACCAACATGGAAAAACCCCGCCTCTACTAAAAATGCAGAATTAGCCAGGCGTGGTGGCACAGGCCTGTAATCCCAGCTACGCAGGAGGCTGAGGCAGGAGAATTGCTTGAACCGGGGAGGCGGAGGTTGCGGTGAGCCGAGATCGTGCCATTGCACTCCAGCCTGGGCAACAAGAGCAAAACTCTGTCTCCAAAAAAAAAAAAGATGATGGAGGATTTCTCATAATTGAACACAGAGGCCGGAAGGAAGAACATTTTCAAGTAAAATTCTGACTTGCTCCAAAATGTCTTTTCTGCTGCCTTAAATTCACACCTGTTTTTTTTTTTTTTTTTTTTTTTTTTGAGACGGTGTGTTCACTCTTGTTGCCCAGGCTGGAGTACAATGGCACAATCTCGGTTCGCTGAAACCTCTGCCTCCTGGGTCCAAGCAATTCTCCTGCCTCAGCCTCCCAAGTAGCTGGTATTACAGGCATGCACCAGCACACCCAACTAATTTTTTGGTATTTAGTAGCAATGGGATTTTGCTATGTTGGTCAGGCTGGTCTCGAACTCCTGACCTCAAGTGATCCACCTGCCTCGGCCTCCCAAAGTGCTGGGATTACAGACAACTCACACCATTCTTTTTTTTTTTTTTAGACGGAGTCTCGCTCTATAGCCCAGGCTGGAGTGCAGTGGCCGGATCTCAGCTCACTGCAAGCTCCACCTCCCGGGTTTACGCCATTCTCCTGCCTCAGCCTCCC
>NW_016855376.1:0-436 GCF_001698545.2 Rhinopithecus bieti | reverse complement strand
AAAATAAAAAAACGGAGCCAGGCATGATAGCAGGCGCCTGTAATCCCAGCTACTCAGGAGGCTGAGGCTGAAGAATCACTTGAACCCAGGAGGCGAGGGTTGCAGTGAGCCAAGGTCACACCACTGCAGTCCAACCTGGGTGACAGAGCAAGAATCTATCTCAAAAAAAAAAAAAAAAAATTTCAGGGAGAAGGTGCCCTGCGGGACCCCACTTTACTCCAGTAGCGAAGGCACCGTGTGGAAGGCTAGAGGAAGAGATCTGGAGACAGTAAAAAAGACATAGGTTTATTAAGGGGACTTTCACACAGGTGCAGTGGCTGTGGCTGGACATGAGAACCACTACATTTGTAAAAAGCATGCAGCTTCCATAACATTTTCACCTAGCATCCTCGACCTATTACCGGTGGAAGGTATCCGAGTTCCCGGTGGTGAATCC
>NW_016855375.1:0-2019 GCF_001698545.2 Rhinopithecus bieti | reverse complement strand
TAGCCAGGCATGGTGACCTGTGCCTATAGTCCCAGCTACTTAGGAGGCTGAGGTGGAAGGACTGATTAATCCCAGGAAGTAGAGGCTGCAGCGAGCCATGATCACACCTGGGTGACAGAGCAAGACCTGGTCTCAAAAAAGAAAGAAAAAAGAGAGATAATCAACTTTCTTCTAAAATTATTTACAAAAAATAAACCCAACCTTGAATTTGGGACCACAGATTAAACTAGTAAGGGTGTGTAAAGTCAGTGAATCAATGATAGCCGCAGCGATAATAGCAGTTGTGATTTTGTGCTGGCCGTCAGCACAGTCCTAACAATTTCATTCAGTCCTTATAGCCTTTTGAGGAAGCCTTTTGAGGAAGGCTTTCCTTTTTTTAAATAATCTACATTTGTAAAATGAATCTGAGGTTCAGGGAAGAAAAGATATTTGCCCAACGTCACCCAACTAGTGTCACCTAGGATTTTTAGCATTATATTTTCTGTTTGGGAAGATGGTTCCTGTATCAAAACGCAGTTTAGTAAAACCAGTAAATTTAAACCGCAGTGTCATTAACCTAATCATTCCTTTTTTTCTTTTTTAATAATAGGCTACTGAATTCAACCAATGGAAGAATGTTCTGTTTATCCTACAGTTTCTTCTTTCCTGTTTTTTGGGGTAAGAAACCATAGATAAGTAGAAACATTGGTCGACAATATCTCTTGACAAGTCACATCAAGATATGCCTTGTGTCTGTTCTGTCAGAACTGCTTTGTGTTTCTCTGACTTTCTCTGGAAAGTACCCCTGCAGCAAAGGAGGTGGCAGGGACCCAGATACGTGGAAACCCAGCCTGGAAGACCAGGAGCAAGCAGACAACTCTTGTTTTTAAAAGTCATGCTAATGTCCTTTCTCCTCCAAAATACGATGTTGCCTAATGATTTCTGAACGTTTGTCTGAAATGAAGTCAGCTGACATTTCAAGCTCAATGCTGAGGATTTGTTTTTGTTTCTTAAGAGATGGAGTCTCACTGTGTTGCCCAGGCTGGACTCAAACTCCTGGGCTCAAGCAGTCTTCCTGCCTTAGCCTCCTGATTAGCTGGGATTCCGGGCTCCTGCCTCCAGGCCTGGCAGTGATATGTTTTCGTCTTTGTCACCATGTCGTTAGTTTTTCAAGATGCCTTCCTCACATAATGATGTGACTATGACAGCCTTTTCCTATAGTGCTATACCTGCTATATTCAGGAAAATTTCTAAAGAGAGATGTCCAGGCTGTTGTATGGTCCAACAGTTAGGCTTTTTTGTTCTTGAAATTTTCTTTCTTTTTCTTTCTTTCTTTTTTTTTTTGGAGATGGAGTCTCGCTTTGTTGCCCAGGCTAGAGTGCAGTGGTGCAGTCTTGGCTCGCTGCAACCTCTGCATCCCAGGTTCAAGCAATTCTCCTGCCTCAGCCTCGCGAGTAACTGGGATTATGGGCATGTACCACAATGCTCAGCTAATTATTTGTATTTTTAGTAGAGACGGGGTTTCACTGTGTTAGCCAGGATGGTCTCAATCTCCTGACCTCGTGATCCGCCCGCCTCAGCCTCCCAAAGTGCTGGGATTACAGGCGTGAGCCACCGCGCCCAGCCCTGTTCTTGAAATTTTCTTTAGGTATATCTTCTTCTTAAGAGGCCATATAGTTTGTGTCTATTTCAGTCTTCTAAAGACTTGAAAATCCCTTTGCATGAATAGGTGATACATGCAACCAGGAAATCATTAAAAAGGTATGAAAGAATAAATAGGGAGGCTGAGGTGGGTGGGTCACCTGAGGTCAGGAGTTTCAGACCAGCCTGGCCAACATGGCATAACCCCATCTCTACTAAAAATACAAAAATTAGCTGGGTGTGGTGATGCACACCTGTTGTCCCAGCTACTCAGGAGTCTGAGGCAGAAGAATCGCTTGAACCCAGGAGGTGGAGGTTGCAGTGAGCCACGATCGTGCCACTGCACTCCAGCCTGGGTGACAGAGGAGACCCTATCTCAAAAAAAAAAAAAAAAATAAA
>NW_016855374.1:0-1273 GCF_001698545.2 Rhinopithecus bieti | reverse complement strand
GAGCTATTTATGACAAACCCACAGTGAATATCATAACTAATGAGAAAAGCTGAAAGCATTCCCTTTGAAAACAGGCACAAGACAAGATACCTTCTCTCACCACTCCTATTCAACGTAGTATTGGAACTTCTGGCCAGGGCAATAAGGCAAGAGAAAGAAATAAAGGATATTCAAATAGGAAGAGAGGAACTCAAACTGTCTCTGTTTGCAGATGACATGATTGTATATTTAGAAAACCCCATTGTCATCTCCCTAAGCTGATAAGCAACTTCAGCAGAGTCTCAGGATACAAAATCAATGTGTAAAATCACAAGCATTTCTATACATCAATAATAGACAAACAGTCAAATCATGAGTGAACTCCCATTCACAATTACTACAAAGAGAATAAAATACCTAGGAACACAACTTACAAGGGATGTGAAGAACCTCTTCAAGGAGAACTACAAACCACTGCCCAAGGAAATAAGAGAGGACACAAACAAATGTAAAACATTCCATGCACATGGATAGAAAGAATCAATATCGTGAAAATGGCCATATTGCCCAAAGTAATTTATAGATGCAATGCTATCACCATCAAGCTACCATTGACCTTCTTCACATAATTAGAAAAAACTACTTTAAATTTCATATGGAACCAAAAAAGAGCTCACATAGTCAAGACAATCCTAAGCCAAAATAACAAAGCTGGAGGCATCACGCTACTTGACTTCAAACTATACTGCAAGGCTGCAATAATCAAAACAGTATGGTACTGGTACCAAAACACATGTATAGACCAATGGAACAGAACAGAGGCCTCAGAAATACCACCACACCTCTATAACCATCTGATCTTTGACAAACCTGACAAAACAACCCATGGGGAAAGGGTTCCCTCTTTAGTAAATGGTGTTGGGAAAACTGGCTAGCCATATGCAGAAAACTGAAACTGCACCCCTTCCTTACAGCTTATATAAAATTAACTCAAGATGGATTAAAGACTTAACTGTAAGACCTAAAACCATAAAACCCTAGAAGAAAATCTACGCAATACTATTCAGGACATAAGCATGGGCAAAGACTTCATGACTAAAACACCAAAAGCAATGGCAACAAAAGCCAAAATTGACAAATGGGATCTAATTAAACTAAAGAGCTTCTGCACAGCAAAACAAACAAACAAACAAAACTGTCATCAGGGTGAATAGGCAACATACAGAATGGGAGAAAATTTTGCTATCTATTCATCTGACAAAGGGCTAATATCCAGAATTTACAAAGAATTAGA
>NW_016855373.1:0-438 GCF_001698545.2 Rhinopithecus bieti | reverse complement strand
CTCCTGTGGGCATTTAGTGCTATAAATTTCCTTCTGAAGACTGCTTTAGTTGTATGCCAGAGATTCTGGTACATTGTGTCTTTGTTCTCATTGGTTTCAAAGAACTTACTTATTTTTGCCTTTATTTCATTATTTGCCCAGTAGTCATTCAGGAGCAGGTTGTTCAGTTTCCATGTAGTTGTGTGGTTTTGAGTGAGTTTCTTTTTTTTTTTTTGAGATGGAGTCTCGCTCTGTTGCCCAAGCTGGAGTGCAGTGGTGCGATCTCAGCTCACTGCAAGCTCCGCCTCCCGGGTTCACGCCATTCTCCTGCCTCAGCCTCCTGAGTAGCTGGGACTACAGGCGCCTGCCTCCACGCCCGGCTAATTTTTTGTATTTTTAGTAGAGATGGGGTTTCACCATGTTAGCCACGATGGTCTCCATCTCCTGACCTCATGATCC
>NW_016855372.1:0-1275 GCF_001698545.2 Rhinopithecus bieti | reverse complement strand
GGCCACTGCACTCCAACCTGGGCAACAGAGCGAGACTCCGTCTCAAAAAAATAAAAAATATATTAATCTGGTCTAAGATAACTCCATAAAAATGTTATAGAAGAAATTGTTTTGTTTTGAAATGATTTTGTGATTGCAAACTAAGCGCATATTTAGCCAGGACATTATGTCATCATTTCATAAACTCTACACATATATAAGGAAATATCACTGTCCTCTTATTCCCTGTTAAAAATGCTTTCTCAAAGGGTAAGGTTAATGTAGTCTCTTCATTAGCCTGATATAAGAATGCCTGTATCATTGATTTCACATAACAATTAATTATTATCATTTTGCAGAAAAGTTTATAAACTTAGTAGGTAGAAAATCATGTCTGGTATTTTATTTGACATTTCTTCATTAGTGATGTTGGATTTTTTTATAGTTTCCCTTCATCACTTATTTCCTATTTGAGAGTGATTTGATCATGGTCATTGTAGATTAACTAGGTGTAGAAAGTTATTTTTAAAATTAATTTTATATCTCAATATTTATTGAGGATATGTTAACTTTCATAGTTGCTACAGTTGTCTTTATCACCTTTGTCATTTGTTTTTAATTTTATTAATTTATTTGATATGCAGATGTGTTAAAATTTTATACAGTAAAACCAGTTTACTTTCTTCCTTTACAAATTAATCTAAAGTTACTGTCCATTCTGAGAGTTCAACAAATACTTACCTACAGGTTTTAATGTCTCTATTTGTTGCATTTGTTTAGTCCACATGAAATCTATTTTGAGATAAAGTATGAAGAAAGTATTTAATTTTTGCTAAGCGGTTAGCCAATTGTTTCAGTATATTTAAAAGTCAAACTTGTTTTTTACTCTAGTGATGCTACTTTTATTGTATATATAATTTCTAATATATCAGGTTAACTATTCTACGCTATTATTGTATACATACATAACCTTTTGGATAATTCTAAATTTAGTTTTAATATAGAAGAAATATCTCACCACTAGCCAAGCTTGTTTTGTTTGTTTGTTTGTTTTGTTTTGTTTTGTTTTTTTTGAGACAGAGTCTTACTCTACAGCCCAAGCCGGAGTGCAGTGGCATGACATTGGCTCACTGCAGTCTCTGCCTCCCAGGTTCAAGTGATTCTCATGCCTCAGCCTCCCGAGTAGCTGGGATTACGGGTGTGCACCACCAAGACTGGCTAATTTTTTTGTATTTTTAGTAGAGACTGGGTTCACTATGTTGGCCAGGCTGGTCTCGAACTCCTGACCTCAGGTGA
>NW_016855371.1:0-234 GCF_001698545.2 Rhinopithecus bieti | reverse complement strand
TGACAGAGCAAGACTCCATCACAAAAAAAAAAAAATTCACTTAAGAAAAACTACATTTAAAAAATAGAAATTCATCTGTTTCACCTACTAAACCATCACTGTCTTCATATCAATTTTAAGTTCACACGAACAATGCAAAAAATGGAATAGAATATTAGTCTAACTTTTGAACATACAAAACATTATGAAGTTACAAACAAAAGAAAACATTCTATATTGTAAATTAGTCACTTG
>NW_016855370.1:0-1492 GCF_001698545.2 Rhinopithecus bieti | reverse complement strand
AGCCACAATGAGACAACAGGCACCTGGTCCTGGGTAGGGCTCATTTGTCTGGCAGTCTGACCGTCATCACCCTCCCTAGCTCAAGTTCTCCCTTGCTGGAACCAGGAGTAGAGCAGCATCTTACCTGGTCTCCCAGCCTCCTCTATTCTCCTGTGTCTGATGAATCCGTCATCAAATCACTCTGTCAAACACAGCAGTGGAACCTTCCGAGACTTCCTGTAAAGGGTCAGATGGTCAATATTTTAGGCTTTGTCAGCCATCTACTATCTCTGTTGATAATTTCTCATTTTGTTTTACAACTATTTATTTTAAAAAAATCCCTTTATCGTTGTGTGATGGACATGTAAAAGCTGTACACACAATTTTGTGAGTTTGGGAACAAGTGTGAACCTGTGAAACCATCACCACCATCAAGGTCAGTGACATTCCTGTCACCTCTCTAAGTTTCCTCCCAGTCCCTTTATCATTACTATTTGATAAATATATAAATAACATATATTATTTGATGTACAGGTTGTACAGGTTGTACGTGTGTGTGTGTGTGTGTGTGTGTGTGTGTATGTTAACAACATTTAACACAGGACTTACCCTCTTAGCAATTTATTTATTTTTTGAGACAGGGTCTGGCTCTGTAGCCCAGGCTGCAGTGCCGGGGGGCTATCTCAGCTCACTGCAATCTCTGCCTTCCAGGCTGAAGCCAACCTCCCACCTTAGCCTCCTGGGACCACAGGCGTGCACTACCATGCCTGGCCAGTTATTTTATTTTATTTTTTTTGAGACAGAGTCTTGTTCTGTCACCCGGGCTGGAGTACAGTGGTGCCGTCACTGCTCATTACAACCTCCACCTCCTGGGTTCAAGTGATTCTCGGGCCTCAGCCTCCTGAGTAGCTGGGACTACAAGTGTGCACCACCACGCCCAGCTAATTTTGTGTTTTAGATGGGGTTTCACCATGTTGGCCAGGCTGGTCTCAAACTCCTGGCCTCATGCCATCCTACCTCCTCGGCCTCCCAAAGTGCTGGGATTACAGGCGTAAGCCACCACGCCCGGCTCAGCTAATTTTTGCATGTTTGGTGGAGACGGGTCTCGCCATGTCTCAGGCTGGCCTCAAACTCTTGAACTCAAACAGTCTGCCTGCCTTAGCCTCCCAAAGTGCTGGGATTACAGTTGTGAGTCACCTCACCTGGCCTTCTTTAGCACATTTTAAGGACACAGTACAGTGTCGTTGTTAGCTACAGGCACTATGCAGTGTAGTAGGTCTCCAGAACTGACTCGTCTTGCATAATTGAAACTTCATCCCCTTTGACCATCACCTCCTCATCTCCCCTCCTCCCTGGTCCATGGCAACCACCATTTGACTCTCTGCTTCTATGAGTTTGACTATTTTAGATTCTACATATAAATGAGATCATATAGTATTTGTCTTTCTATGTCTGGCTTTAGTTCACAGGTCTTTTTTTTTTTTTTTTTTTGAGATGGAGTTTCGCTCTGTCA
>NW_016855369.1:0-2505 GCF_001698545.2 Rhinopithecus bieti | reverse complement strand
TGCGGCCATGGCACGGCCGCGCGGCCTAGGCCGCATCCCGGAGCTGCAGCTGGTGGCCTTCCCGGTGGCGGTGGCGGCTGAGGACGAAGCGTTCCTGCCCGAGCCCCTGGCCCCGCGCGCGCCCCGCCGCCCGCGTTCGCCGCCCTCCTCGCCGGTCTTCTTCGCCAGCCCGTCCCCAACTTTCCGCAGGCGCCTTCGGCTTCTCCGCAGCTTCCAGGATTTGAGCCGCCAGGCGTGGGCTGGGGCTGGGTAAGTGCAGCGCTGGTGGCCGTGGGTTCAAGTCGCCCCTGGCCACCTGGCGCGCGCCGAGGTCTGGGGTTCTTGGCTCACTCTCTACAGCCTCACTTTCCTCTTCTGTCACATAGCAGCGATCAAAATCATCCCTGCCCGCGAGGGTTGCCGTGGAGACCTCTGATAGGGCATGCAGTAGAAGTTTAATAAATGTTGCATCCCTCCCACTTCCTGTGCAAACCTGAAGCTGCGGTCATGCTTTGGAGGAGTGAGGGCGACCTGCCATCCAGCTCATGTGTTCATCCTGGGGATATGTATTCAGTTCTGTCAGCCTCAGTCTACTGGCCTGTGAAATGGGGCCAGTTGTGCCCTCTGGGGGTGGCCGTTTGGTGAGGCTCGGTGTCACTCCTTGTACCGGGCCACGGAGGGCAAATGGAAGTTCCCTTTCTGGCCAGACGGGGTGGGCTGCGGGGGCGGGAAGTCTGGGGGTGACAGGCCCCGAGGCCACATCCGGTCTGGCTTTCTAATGTCCTTATATCCTGGAGGCAGAAGTTGGCAGCCCGGAGTTGGGCACTGGCTGGCCCTGGGGGCTTCTCCGGGTCCTCTGCCTCCCGCTCCTCCACCTACTTTACGTGTGCAATTGAGGCACAGACCGAAGGAGGGCACGGCGGGGCAGGACCGGGTCCAGCGACTGGCCCCAGGAACGAAATGGGGCGGGGACAGAAGAGGAGGAGGGGCCGGGGCCTTTGGGAGCCCCGCGTGGGGTCCCCAGGGTGTGTGCAGGGAAATCATTCCCTCTCTCCGGGTCTCTCTCTCTGCGTCCTGCATCTCTGTCTCCACTTCTGTCTCTTCTGTCTCTGTTTAGTCTCTCCTCCCCACACTTGAGCTGCCCCTTCCCCTCCCCTGGGTTTGTGTCACCCGGCCCCACACTCGGAACGAGTCCCGTTTCCCCGGGGCGCATGGCGATCAGAGACCTCGAGCGGGCCCAGCTCGACGTCAGGGCGGGGAGGGGGGAAAGGCGGGGCCGGAGGCGGTGGCAGGAGGGCGGGCCTGGAGCCGGGAAACCGGAGCCCCGGGGCACCCCAGAGGCCTAGGAGGGAGGAGACGGGGGGAAGTGTGCGTCCGATTCCGCAGAACCCCTGCAGGGGAGGCAGACAGAGCGCCCGTGCGCTCCCCTCCCCGTGCAGACGCGGGAACGCCCGACCGCCCGGGGCTGTCCCTGGGGGGGTCACCAGAGGCGTGGAGGCGGTGCCGGCAGTGGAGGCCGCAGACACCTTGGGCCTGGCCAGCAGCGCGCGCCACACCGCCCTGCCGCCGTCCCCATGCGCGCCCCGACGACAGCGCTTGGCTCCCATGCGCTCCGGTGCAGCGCCCCGGGCCCGGCCCCGGCCCCTGCCCTGGCACTGCCCCCCACGGGCCCCGAGTCCCTGACCCACTTCTCCTTCAGCGATGAGGATACCCGTCGGCACCCTCAGGGCAGATCTGTCAGGTGGGTGACCCGTGGCCAGTCAGTCTTCTCTTTTAATACTGAAGGGCACTGGCTGTGCTGGGGGGGTGGGGTGCTGAGTCTACTTGGGTGAGTCCCCTAAGTGGCTTCCAGGATCTGGCTGGGGCCCCACCCCTTTCCTGGCCCTAAAGGCCTGGGGTGCTGCTGAGGGCTTCTTGAAGATGGTGGCCCCAAAGTGGGTGCTGGGTCCATTCCTGCCTATCCAAGGTAGGACTCATCACCCTCTTTGTGCCCCTAAACCTGGGCTTCTGGCATTCACTTTGACTGCAAATATGGGTGTCCAGCGTCACCTGGGCTCCACTCCCAGGCCACTGGCCTAGAACCAGGTCCCTAAGTCCCTGCCTGGCTCAGTGTCTCCAGCCTTACCTTCCCCACCCCTCTCATGCTGGAGCTGCCCGGCTGTAAACCAAGCTGGGTTGGGGTGGGGCGGGGAGATTCTGGGATGCATGGAGGGTGTTTAAAATAGGCTGGACTGAGCTGGGGCTGTGGGTTTCTAGCCTTGTTCTTGCTTTCCTGCTTCATGGTCTCTAACACAGACACGCACACAGGGCCGCACACAGGGCAATCCGGGTCGCCTGGTGTTTACCGTACTAGGTGTGGGTCTTCTGGCTGCACCAAGAGGACCCTGCAGTTGACTCATAGCCGCACACAGGTGACACACAGACCACAGCAACCCTGGCCCACCCCTCACACATCCTCGTCTACACTGCGTTCCTCCACAGTGAGGAACTCTCTGTGAGAGTGAGATACACTCTCACCAAAATACA
>NW_016855368.1:0-352 GCF_001698545.2 Rhinopithecus bieti | reverse complement strand
ATTATTTCTTTTTTTTAGCTGGCTGACTTTATACATTCACTTCTGGGATCTAAGCTGTAAGAGAAACTAGGGTCTCAAAATATATTTATTCTGGGTAAAATGACAAATGACTGTCGTTTGGTTGATAGGTAGATGCTTTATTTATTTATTTATTTATTTATTTGTTTGTTTGTTTGTTTATTTTTAGATGGAGTCTCACTCTGTTGCCCAGGCTGGAGTTCGATGGTGAGATCTTGGCTCACTGCAACCTCTGCATCCCAGGTTCAAGTGATTCTCTTCTCTCATCCTCCTGAGTAGCTGGGACTATAGGCATGCACCACCACACTTGGCTAATTTTGTATTTTCAGTAAAG
>NW_016855367.1:0-852 GCF_001698545.2 Rhinopithecus bieti | reverse complement strand
GCTAGTCACTGGGTTCCATGGTTCTCTTCCATGACCCACAGCTTCTAATAGAGCTATAACACTCACCGCATGACCCCAGATTCCATTCCTTGGAATCTGTATATATCTATAGATATAGATATCTGTATATCTATATCTATATATCTATATCTGTATCTATATCTATATCTATATCTATATATCTCAGGGTTTCTGCTGAGAAATCAGCTGTTAATCTGATAGGTTTTCTTTTCTAGGTTATCTAGTGCTTCTGTCTCACAGCTCTTAAAATTCTTTCCTTCATCTTAACTTTGGATAACCTGATGACAGGGTGCCTAGGCGAAGATCTTTTTGTGATGAATTTCCGATGTGTTCTTTGTGCGTCTTGTATTTGGATGTCTAGGTCTCTAGCAAGGCTGGGGAAGTTTTCCTCAATTATTCCCCCAAATATATTTTCCAAGCTTTTAGAATTCTCTTCTTCCTCAGGAACACTGATTATTCTTAGGTTTGGTTGTTTAACATAATCCCAGACTTCTTGGAGGCTTTGTTCATATTTTCTTATTCTTTTTTCTTTGTCTTTTTTGGATTGGTTTAATTTGAAGACCTTGTCGTCGGGCATGGCCCAACACTTTGGGAGGCTGAGGCGGGCGGATCACCTGAGATCAGGAGTTTGAAATCAGCCTGTCCAACATGGAGAAACCCCATCTCTACTAAAAATATAAAATTAGCCGGGCATGGTGTAATCCCAGCTACTTGGGAGGCTGAGGCAGGAGAATCACTTGAACCCGGGAGGTGGAGGTTGTGGTGAGCGGAGATAGCACCGTTGCACTCTAGCCTGGGCAGCAAGAGGGAAAGAGCGAAACTCCGTCTCAA
>NW_016855366.1:0-376 GCF_001698545.2 Rhinopithecus bieti | reverse complement strand
CAGATTTCACCACTGTACTTCAGCCTGGGCCACGGAGCGAGATTCTGTCTCAAACAACAACAACAACAACAACAACAACAACAACAACAACAACAACAACAACAGCAGCAACAGCTCCTCCAGCTCCTGGAAATGAAAGGGGGACCATGGCTTTCTGCCAATGATTTCCAACTGAAATAGTTTTAGCAAAACATCACTAAAAAAAAATCTTGAATAGAACTTGATGAAGAACCTTTGATGCAAATTGGAGATGGGGGACCCAATAGAATGGGGAGCCTCCTGGCACGTCCCTCATCTCCCCGTAAGGCGTGATGGTGATGTTGAAGAAAGCAATCCTATTAGGCGTGATGGTGATGTTGAAGAAATCAATCCTATC
>NW_016855365.1:0-2023 GCF_001698545.2 Rhinopithecus bieti | reverse complement strand
AATTTATTCATTAACTTCAAAAAATAAAATACGTGTATAATTTAAAGGAAAAACAGGTGCCTCTTTTATAAACAGTAATAGCTACTTTTGAGAAGGAGGAAATATTTAAATTATAAAGGACTGAATAATCTAAAAAGCATATAAAAGTTTCACACAGCATAAAAGGTATCATAATATCCTATTGTTGAAATATTGAAATATTAAATTGTGCAACACCTAGAAGAGTGCTAGATATACAGTAAGTACTTAATGGATATGTGAATGATTGAATATCTTGAAATGTTAAAATGTAAGGTGTGCACAGTGATCTTCAACTTAGACATTTATGTTCTCCTTTATAAAATGCATAGTAGGCCGGGCGCGGTGGCTCAAGCCTGTAATCCCAGCACTTTGGGAGGCCGAGACGGGCGGATCACGAGGTCAGGAGATCGAGACCATCCTGGCTAACAGTGAAACCCCATCTCTACTAAAAAATACAAAAAAAACGAGCCGGGCAAGGTGGCGGGCGCCTGTAGTCCCAGCTACTCGGGAGGCTGAGGCAGGAGAATGGCGTGAACCCGGGAGGCGGAGCTTGCAGTGAGCTGAGATCCGGCCACTGCACTCCAGCCCGGGCGACAGAGCGAGACTCCGTCTCAAAAAAAAAAAAAAAAAAAGCATAGTAAACCACTAATGTTAGCTATTTAATAAATGGATACACAGTCAAAATACTTTTAAAAAAAGAAAATGTTACCAGTTTTTTATCTGAAGTTTAACTGTCCAATTGTAGAAGTGTCAGTTATATAGACATGAAAAAAATTGGGGAGTAAAAATCACAAAATGCAGTCGAATATTTATGAAAAGCATTAGGTGATAAAGTGACTATTTTAAGAGATTCAGCATGCATGGATATTAGTTTTGATTAATGTGTATAATAATTTACACATTATACTCTAGTCAATTTATGTTAACTTTATTTAAAACACAATTTATTTGTCTGGGCATGGTGGCTCATGCCTGTAATCCCAGCATTTTGGGAGGCCAAGCCAGGTGGATCACCTGAGGTTAGGAGTTTGTGACCAACCTGGCCAGCATGGTGAAACCCTGTCTGTACTAAAAATACAAAAATTAGCTAGACATGGTGGCGGGCGCCTGTAATTCCAGCTACTTGGCAGGCTGAGGCAGGAGAATCGCTTGAACCCGGGAGGCAGAGGTTCCAGTTAGCAGAGATCGCGCCACTGCACTCCAGCCTGGGTAACAAAGAGCGAAACTCCATCTCAAAAAACAAATGAAAAACACAATTTATTTGATGAAAATTAGTTTTAAGTAAATCTTTGTAAATAGATACTGGTTGAAATTTTGGACATATTAGGTTGATTTAACTTTTAAAATGTTTTTTAATAGTGTAAAGCTATGAAAAGCCTGATATGTGACTATAGATGTTTCAGTTGGACTAGAATTCTGACCTTGAAACTTATTAAATTAATGCATACTGAAAGTACTTTGATACTCAAGTTGTTTTACAAGATTTATAATATAGATGTTTTTGTTTGACTAAAGAGTAATCTCAAATAAGTAGAATACTTGGGGCTTTTATTATCTTTAAACTTGTTACATTTAAAATATTTTTAAAACCTTCTTAACAAAACTTCTTAAAACTGGAAAAAATATATATTATGTGTCTATGTATCATATTTATCACATTGACCACTTTTGATTCCTCAAAAAGACATTACAGGTTTAAATTCCATTTTATAAAAAAACAAATTACCTGTAATCCCAGCACTTCGGGAGGCCGAGGTGGACGAATCATGAGGTCGGTAGATGGAGACCATCCTGACCAACATGGTGAAACCCTGTCTCCTCTAAAAATACAAAAATTAGCTGGGTATGGTGACGCGTGCCTATAGTCACAGCTACTTGGGAAGCTGAGGCAGAAGAATCCCTTGAACCCAGGAGGTGGAGGTTGCAGTGAGCCAAGATCGCACCACGGCACTCCAGCCTGGGCAATAGAGCAAGACCACCATCTCCAAAGAAAAAAAAAAAA
>NW_016855364.1:0-1271 GCF_001698545.2 Rhinopithecus bieti | reverse complement strand
TTTTTTAAGATCTCACTCTGTTGCCCAGGCTGGAGTAAAGTGGCGCAGTCTTGGCTCATTGCAACCTCTGGCTCCTGGGTTAAGCAATTCTCCCACCTCAACCTCCTGAGTAGCTGGGATTGCAGGCGTGTGCCACTACGCCCATCTAATTTTTGTATTTTTAGTAGAGATGGGTTTTGCTATAATGGCCAGACTGGTCTCGAACTCCTGACCTCAAGTGATCCCCCTGCCTTGGCCTCCCAAAATGTTGAGATTATAGGTGTGAGCCACTGTGCCCAACCCTGACAAAGATGATTTTACTTTATCTTAACCTCATCCTCATAATGGAGTTTGATAATTACATTTCATATTTTGATCACTTAAAAGTATTTTGTTAATAGCATTAGTATTTTGTACATGAGGAAAAGGTGCTATGTAGCCATCATGGTAGAGTTCTGTTTCTAATGTAGCAGTTAATGTCTATAAATAAGAGACATGGAATTCTATGTTTCTCTCAAAATAATTTCTGTCAAAATATAGGAAAATATATCAATTCATATTTGGTATTCATGTCAATTATGTTATAGTAATCTTATTTTGCTTTTGTAATTTAATTAGGGAAAACTTTTAAAATACTCATTCAGTGAGTAACTTTATTGAGACTCTACAATACAGTGTAAGATTTAGATGCCAATACTACAACCATTTTACTGAGAGAAAATAAAACTCTAGAACAATTTCAGAAATGCTGCCTTTTATGCTGTTCTCCCCAAAGCAGGGGTCCCCAACTCCTGGGCCCCAGATCAATCGGTCCATGGCCTATTAGGAACCAGGGGAACAGCAGGAAGTGAGCCCCGGGCAAGCCTGAGCTCTGCTTCCTGTCAGATAAGCAGCAGTGTTAGATTCTCATAGGAGCGAGAACCCTATTGTGACCTGCGCATGCGAGTTATCTAGGTTGTGTGCTCCTTATGAGAATCTAATGATAAATGTAATGTGCTTGAATCATCCTGAAACCATCTCCCCAACCCAAGTCTGTGAAAAAATTGCCTTCCACGAAACCAGTCCCCGGTGCTAAAAGGTTGGGGACCACTTCCCTAAAGCTTAGGAATAGGTCTAAATATGTTCTCAAGACTCCTCTAAGTAAATACTTAAAAGGATAATTTTAAGGAATCACTTGTATATTACTGCAAATGTGATACCTGAACTTTTGTTTGCTTGCTTGCTTGTTTGTAAGCTTTTGAGAATACAATTGTTTTATTACTTAGGGAGTATACATTGAAGGAAATTATAAG
>NW_016855363.1:0-852 GCF_001698545.2 Rhinopithecus bieti | reverse complement strand
GTGGAAACTGCAAGAGGATATTTGGGAGTGCATAGAGGTCTAAGGTGAAAAAGAAAATTCTTCAGGTAAAAACTGGAGTGAAGCTTTCAGAGAAACTTCTTTGTGATGTCTACATTCATCTCATAGGGCTATACATTTCTATTGAGGGAGCATTTTGGCATCAGTGTTTTTGTGGTGTCTGAGAAGGGATATTTGTGAGTGCATTGAAGACAATGGTGGAAAAGGAAATATCCTCAGATAAAAACTAGAAAGAAACTTTCTAAGAAACCATTTTTTGATGGGTGAATTCATCTCACAGAGATACACAGCTGTTTTCATTGAGCAGTTTGATAATACTGTTTTCATGGAATCTGCAATAGGATATTTGAGAGTGTATTGAAGCCTATGGTGACAAAGAAAATATCTTCAGAGAAAAACAAAAAGGAAGATTTCTGAGAAACTTCTTTGTGATGTGTGAATTCATCTCACACATTTACACCTTTCTTTTCATGGAGCTGATTGCTAACACTGTTTTCATGGAATCTGCAAAGGGATATTCACGAGTGCATTCAGGCTTATGGCGAAAAAGGAAATATCCTCAGACAAAAACTAGAAAGAAGATTTCTGAGAAACTGCTTTGTGATTTGTAAATTCATCTCGCAGAGTTACACGATTCTTTTCATGGAGCAGTTTGGTAGCACTGTTTTGGGGGAATCTAAGAAGGCATATTTTGGATCGCATTGATGCCTATGGTGACAAAGGTAATATCCACAGATTAAAAATAGAAAGGAGCTTTCTGAGAAACTGCTTTGTGATGTGTGAATTCATCTTACAGCGTTACACTTTTACTTTTATGGGGCAGTTTGCTAACAT
>NW_016855362.1:0-851 GCF_001698545.2 Rhinopithecus bieti | reverse complement strand
GAGGAGGAGGAGGAGGAGGAGGAGGAGGAGGAGGAGAAGGAGAAGGAGAAGAAGAAACAGGGGGAGGAAGGAAGGACGGGCAGGCAAACAAAAAAGAAAAAAAATGAAAGAAGGAAAAAAAAATGAATGGAAGGAAGGAGCAAGCCAACCAGCCAATAAAGAAAGAGGCCATAATTAATATAATTCCTATCCAGGAAGTGCAAATTAAAAAGCCACACTTCAACCAGGAACAGTTGCTCACTCCTATAATCCCAGCACTTTGGGAGGCCAAGGAAGGTGGATAAATTGAGAACAGGAGATAGAGACCACCAGCCTGGCCAACATGGTGAAACCCTGTCTCTACTAAATATACAAAAGAATGAGCTAGGTGTAGTGTTGCACGCCTGTAATCCCCGCTACTTGAAGGGCTAAGGCACAAGAATCGCCTGAACCTGGGAGGCAGAGGTTAGAATGAGCAGAGATCACACTATTGCACTCCAGCCTGGGCAACAGAGCAAGACTCGGTCTCAAAAAAACAAAGAAAAGAAATAAAATAGGCCAGGCGCAGTGGCTCACGCCTGTAATCCCAGCACTTTGGGAGGCCAAGGTGGATGCATCACCTGAGGTCAGGAGTTAAGAGACCAGCCTGACCAACATGGCAAAACCTCATCTCTACTAAAAATACAAAATTAGCGGCCGGGCGCGGTGGCTCAAGCCTGTAATCCCAGCACTTTGGGAGGCCGAGACGGGTGGATCACGAGGTCAGGAGATCGAGACCATCCTGGCTAACACGGTGAAACCCCAGTCTCTACTTAAAAAAAAAAAACAAAAAAAACTAGCCGGGCCAAGTGGCGGGGTGCCTGTAGTCCCAG
>NW_016855361.1:5896-6881 GCF_001698545.2 Rhinopithecus bieti | reverse complement strand
GTGTACAATAATACAGAAGAGTTGCAATTACTTGACTCTGCTGTGAGAGAAACCCCAGCCACATCTCCAACACACAAGAACTTCAAAACGCCTAAACCTCAGGGCCCAGGCATTCCTCCAGGACCGCCTCCCCAGGATCTTGCTTCAAGTGCCGGAAATCTGGCTACTGGGCCAAGGAATGCCCACAGCCTGGGATTCCTCCTAAGCCGTGTCTCATCTGTGTGGGACCCCACTGGAAATCAGACTGTCCAACTCACCCAGCAGCCACTCCCAGAGTCCCTGGAACTCTGGCCCAAGGCTCTCTGACTGACTCCTTCCCAGATCTTCTCAGCTTAGCGGCTGAAGACTGATGCTGCCCGATCGCCTTGGAAGCCTACAGGACCATCACAGACGCTTTGGGTAACTCTTACAGTGGAGGGTAAGTTTGTCCCCTTCTTAATCAATACGGAGGCTACTCACTCCACATTACGTTCTTTTCAAGGGCGTGTTTCCCTTGCCTCCATAACTGTTGTGGGTATTGACAGCCAGGCTTCTAAACCTCTTAAAACTCCCCAACTCTGATGCCGGCTTGGACAACATTTTTTTATGGACTCCTTTTAGTTATCCCCACCTGCCCAGCTCCCTTATTAGGTTGAGACATTTTAACTAAATTATCTGCTTCCCTGATTATCCCTGGGCTACAGCCACACCTCATTGCCACCTTTTGCCCCAGTTCAAAGCCTCCTTCACATCTTCTCCTTGTATCACCCCACCTTAATCCACAAGTATAGGACACCTCTACTCCCTCCTTGGTGACAGATGATGCACCCCTTACCATCCCATTAAAACCTAATCACCCTTACCCTTCTCAATGCCAATATCCCATCACATAGCACACTTTAAAAGGATTAAAGCCTGTTATCACTCGCCTGTTACAGCATGGCCTTTTGAAGCCTATAAACTCTCCTTACAATTCCCCATTTTACCTGTCCAAAACTAGACAAGT
>NW_016855361.1:0-1777 GCF_001698545.2 Rhinopithecus bieti | reverse complement strand
TTATTAATATAAGAAGACAGGAATGTCAGGCCTCTGAGCCCAAGCTAAGCCATCATATCCCCTGTGACCTGCACATATACATCCAGATGGCCTGAAGCAACTGAAGATCCACAAAATAACTGAAAATAGCCTGAACTGATGACATTCCACCATTGTGATTTGTTCCTGCCCCATCCTAACTGATAGGACATATTCTCCCCCTGCCCTTAAGAAGGTACTTTGTAATATTCTCCCCTGCCCCTAAGAATGTACTTTGTATACCTATCCCAAACCTATAAGAACTAATGATAATCGCACCACCCTTTGCCGACTCCTTTCTCGGACTCAGCCCGCCTGCACCCGGTGAAATAAAGAGCCTTGTTGCTCACACAAAGCCTGTTGGTGGACTCTTCACATGGAAGCACGTGACATAATCCACCTCTTGTTTAGCATATAATCAAGAAATTTTAAAAAATTAAAACAGGCAACTAGTAGCCCTCAGGGCTGCTCTATGGAGTAGCCATTCTTTATTCCTTTCGTTTCTTAATAAATTTGCCTTTACTTTATAGATTGGCCTTGAATTCTTTCTTGCTCAAGATCTAAGAACCCTCTCAGCCCGGGCGACAGAGCAAGACTCCATCTCAAAAAAAAAAAAAAAAAAAGATCTAAGAACCCTCTCTTGGAGTCTGGCTCGGGACCCCTTTCCGGTAACGATTTTTGGAACAAAACCCAAACCTCTGAGTACTGCATGAAAAGACATTTATAAATAGCTTCAGACTTCCTCTCCAGCCCCATTTCCCATGCCCCCTGGAAGCTTCTCTCTCTTACCTCCCAATCCAGTCACACCAAACTTACCTTTTCAGACACTGCCTATTCACTCCACCCCTGATCCTGGGTACATCTTTCCACATCCCAATTCCACCTTCACGTGATGAACTACAAACTCATCCTTCAAGACTCAGTTCAGGAGTTATCTTCAAAAAGCTTTCTCTGGCCCTCTCCTTACATTCTCACATAATGATTCCATGATAATGATTCCATTATGATAACGGAACCACACCTGGGTTCAACTGTTCCTATCTGTCTTACCTCTACACCTAGACCACAAGATTCTTGGAAGCAGGGGCTGATGTGCTATCTCTGTGGCCCCAGCTCACCACAATATATGGCACACAGCAGGCAGGCAGTAAACACACCCTAAACAAGCAGCCCCCAGGCAGATTAAGCTCAGTGTGATTTTTCTGTGTACTCATTGACCACCTTTCATGCTGACAATTGAAACCATTTCCCCAGGAGCAGCCTACCAAGTAAGTCAACAAGCTACCGTAACAACTGCAGCTTGATTGTGATGTGTAAAAGTGCAAGTGTTCTATTTTTCTTGCAAATTCTATGCTTTGTACTGCATATTCTGTAGAAACAAAACTCACACATGCCTCACTAAATAGACAATGTTGACCCTCGAGGCGCCTTCCTTAGCCCAAGCAGCAACATGGCCTAATATACACCCATAAGCCCTTATCTGAAGCCCCTTGGGCCAAGTGTATTTTGGAATTCAGAATTTGGGGGATTTTAGGAAGATAACACATTACCTATATCAAATACTATATAACCACCACAGCAGGGTCTGAGGCAATACCCAATTAATCAAATGCTTTTATATTTCCACAGTATAACTTATGAATAGTAATACCGAGTGGGATAAACAAAGCCTATAAATAGTCTCATGTCAGTTCAAGCAAGTCTTACTGCCAAATTGAGCTTAGGTCAAACTTACAAGAAAAATTTGCGGCCGGGCGCG
>NW_016855360.1:0-1343 GCF_001698545.2 Rhinopithecus bieti | reverse complement strand
AAAAAAAAAAAGCTTGGGATGTGAAAGTGAGCTTAGTCAACTCTTTCAAGTAGTTTTACTTCTAAAAGAGACTAAACAGAGAGAGATGAAGAGTTAAGAGAGGGTTTTACAAGATGGGAAATATTATAACATGTTTATATGTATGTTGGTAACCTAGCAGAGAAGGAAAAAACAAGACATTACATGTAGGAAAATTGCTGGAACAAAATCTTTCAGAAGTCCCAAACTGATGAAATTCAAGGAATAAAGGGTGGGATTGGCTTTAGACAGGAGCACAGAGAGTTGAAAAGGGAGGCATAATTTATAGATATGAATGCAGATATATTTGGATTTTTTTCCTTAGAGAATCATGTGGATATTTGGAATAATTCTTTATGAAATCAGAATTCATCAGCTTATACATTAGCCAATAATGAAAAGTCCCTTGGCTAATAATGAAAAGTAGAGAGAAGTTATTGTGAGTTGGAAGAAAGAGAAGGAGTGAAATAGCCTTCTGTATGGATAGAAGAGTGATTGGCTAGAAAAATGTATACTAGGATTTCAAGTAACATTGGGAAACACTTAATATGATGAGGCTCAAGAATTCTACAATCTAAGATCATAAATTTAAAGTAAGAATTATCAGTGTAATTGTCTTGTTTTCCCAGCCATGTTCTGCAGCTTGGGTGCAAGAACCAGGTAGGAGGATGGTTAGATTTAATCAGGGTCAGGAGATTTTCCTGGAAATTTTGACTAGAGGGAGAAAAGCTCAAGAAGTTGAAGGTATGACAGCAGAGCCATGATAGTATAAAAGCAGAAGAACTCAGCCATATAAGAAGGATTGTGAGGTCATGAGAGAGGAATGAAAGACAATGAAAACGTCACAGAATCAATGGATCAGAAAGGTCCCCTGGAGTTGTTGGAATTAAGGTACAAGTGGGGTGCACTAAATTTAAAAAGGATGGTAATCAGAGAATGGATTGCTTAGACTTGAAATGACAGGGTTCTGGTCGGGCACGGTGGCTCACGCCTGTAGTAATCCCAGCACTTTGGGAGGCCTAGGCGGGCGGATCACGAGGTCAGGAGATCGAGACCATCCTGGCTAACACGGTGAAACCCCTCTCTACTAAAAATATAAAAAATTAGCCGGGCGTGGTGGCGGACGCCTGTAGTCCCAGTTGCTCGGGAGGCTGAGGCAGGAGAATGGCGTGAACCAGGGAGGTGGAGCTTGCAGTGAGCCCAGATGGTGCCACTGCACTTCAGCCTGGGCAACAGAGTGAGACTCCGTCTCGGAAGAAAAGAAAGAAAGGAAGGAAGGAAGGAAGAAAGGAAGGAAGGAAGGAAGGAAGGAAGGAAGGAAGGAA
>NW_016855359.1:0-1309 GCF_001698545.2 Rhinopithecus bieti | reverse complement strand
GGCCGGGCGCGGTGGCTCACACCTGTAATCCCAGCACTTTGGAAGGCTGAGAGGGGCGGATCACGAGGTCAGGAGATCGAGACCATCCTGGCTAATACGGTGAAGCCCTGTCTCTACTAAAAAATACAAAAAAACTAGCTGGGCGAGGTGGCGGGCACCTGTAGTCCCAGCTACTCGGGAGGCTGAGGCAGGAGAATGGTGTAAACCCGGGAGGCGGAGCTTGCAGTGAGCTGAGATCCGGCCACTGCACTCCAGCCTGGGCGACAGAGCGAGACTCCGTCTCAAAAAAAAATAAAATAAAATAAAGTATGTACATACACACATATAGATATATACATCTAATTATTAAACAAGTTTGCTACTAGTGTCTGGATAGGCTAGCTCCATGCTAATTGCATCATAATATAACCTTACACTTATTAAGTTAAAGAGAATAAGAAACTTTCACTTCTAGTGATAATGAAATTGATAATTTGGGAGAAACCTCCTGCTGAAGACAATTAGAAAAGTTGGACAAAACACAAAGTCATCTTCTTGAAGGAATTGGAGAGTGAATCATTACCATGATAGTGAAGAATTACCAGACCATGATTCAGGGGAAATAAGGTCCAGGGAGTGTAAAACTTTTTTTTTTTTTTTTTTTTTTTTGAGACAGGGTCTTCTGCCCAGGTTGCTGTGCAGTGGTGCAATCATAGCCTACTGCAGCCTCCATCTCCTCAGCTCAAGCAATCCTCTCACCTCAGCGTCCCTACTAGCTGGGACTACAGACACTCACCACCATGCCCAGCTAGTTTCTATTTTTTTTGCAGAGATGAGAGTCTCAGTTTGCTACCTAGGCTTGTCTCAAACACCAGGGCTCAAGAGATCCTCCTCTCTCAGCCTCCCAAAGTGCTGGGATTACAGGTGTGAGCCACCACACCCAACCTATATATACATATATATATATAAACACATTTTTTTTTGAGACAGGGTTTCACTAAAAGTATTTTAAGTAAAATTAAAAACGGAGAGAAAGAGTTAAACACAGTTAAAGGAACACCTTAATATTAAAATACAGTAGCAGGCCGGGCGCGGTGGCTCAAGCCTGTAATCCCAGCACTTTGGGAGGCCGAGACGGGCGGATCACGAGGTCAGGAGACCGAGACCATCCTGGCTACCACGGTGAAACCCTGTCTCTACTAAAATACAAAAAAGTAGCCGGGCGAGGTGGCAGGCGCCTGTAGTCTCAGCTACTCGGGAGGCTGAGGTAGGAGAGATGAGGGTCTCAGTTTGCTACCTAGGCTTGTCTCAAACACCAGGGCTCAAGAGA
>NW_016855358.1:0-850 GCF_001698545.2 Rhinopithecus bieti | reverse complement strand
CAACATTAGTATCTTGTTTATTGGTCTAGGCATGAAACACAACCTGAGTTTGCAAAAGAATAATTTTAGGTTAAAATTTTAAATAGGAAAAACAGTTCTAATGATGACTTTTAATCTTGAAGTACTCAAGAACAAAACAGCTATAAAATGGAAAAAAAAAAAAAAAAAGGAAAAACATTTTGGCTGTGTCTCAAGGGCTGTACTACCCTAAAGCAACATAACCTTTTCTTCCAAAATATACTTTATTGCTTCTGTATTCTGTGAAAGGCAAATTGCTTTCCAGTTTTTGCCAGAGAGGAAAAGTGCCATCTATACATGCAATTTTCTTCTCCAGTGACCCCAAGTAAGATCATGTGCTGAGAGGCTGGGCTATGAATTCACCTTTAAAAAAATATTTTAGCTTTGAAAGTACATGTAAAGATTCGTTACATAGACAAACACATGTCACGAGGGTTTGTTGTACATATTATTACATCACCCAGGTATTTTAAACTCAGTACCCAATAGTTATCATTTCTGCTCCTCTCCTCCTCCCAAACTCCCCGCTCAAAGAGTCTGTGTCTGTTTCCGTCTTTGTGTTCATAAGTTCTTATCATTTACCTCCCACTTATAAGTGAGAACATGCAGCATTTGGTTTTCTGTTCCTGTGTTAGTTCTCTAAGGAGGGTAGCCTCCAGCTCCATCCATGTAAGAACTTCCCTTAGTAAGTGATCTTACTCATGTATCTGAGTAAAAGACCTGCTCCTTTTCTCCCTATAGACCTGGACCTTTTCATTTTCCCTGCTTCAGGCTTTGAGTTCCTAAATAAACTCTACATGTTTAATTTCCTTTTTTTTTTTTTTTTTTTTTT
>NW_016855357.1:0-1313 GCF_001698545.2 Rhinopithecus bieti | reverse complement strand
TTCCTAAAATCATTAAGGTATTAAAGCAATAATTTTTAACTTATAATAACAATGATTCTGAAATGTGTTATAATGGTTTGAGTTTTAAAGCTCCCTATGTTTTGCTGTTTGTACTGAGTTAGACATCCAAAGTTTGCTCTTTCCAAGGTGCATTCATAATTTTTTTAAATTTTCTATGGCACAAATGGTAGATCATACCTATTAAAAACTCAGGATATGCATGGCAATTGGGCTGGAGGACTGTTCTAAATATAGTCAAGTTAAAATCTTCGTGTTTGTAAGGAAATTGGATGGACGAATGGATCAATGGATGGATGAATGTGAGGGTGGATGCATGCATATATACCTGCATGCCTATATAAACAATAATAAAGATGATATAGAAAGGGAAATAAGAACAAATACAAGGATCCCAGGACTAACAACACATCAATTATCATATGGGCTCAAATTAGGAACCACAGACCTCTTCGTCCAAAAACAAAGCTTTGGTTCCCAAACAAGTCTATGGTCCAAAGAAAGGTGATTGGGCAAATGGACAGAACTATACGCAAGTGTGATCCCTGTAGCAATTCACTCCAGTAAGATCTTCGTGATGAACTAATATTTACCGGCATGCTGGTGGGGAAGCACTGGCCCACATTTAGTTAAATGACAGTATTGAAACCTGTTCAACATTTTTGTGTTTCTCAAACTGTGTTTCAAAGTGTATCAGAATCAATGGTAGTATTTGCTAAAATTTGGGTTCCTAGGACTCACCCTTGGCTTACTGAATCAAATTTGGTGTAGCAGTGGTGATGTTGGGTTGAAGAACAGAAATCTACATTTTTTTCTCATAGCTCCCAGAAGATTTTTATGCATACCTTTTCTAGAACAGGAGCCAGCAAATTGTTTATATAAAAGTCCAGATAACAAATATTGCAGCCATTGTGGGCCAAGAGGAAACATCAAGGATATTATGCAGGCTCTCCTATAACAAGGAAAAACACATCTCCACAAATGTTAAATTTGACAAAATTCAAAATATAGTGATGATATTGAGAAGAAAAGAATACTATAATAAAATTATCCTACTGAGTAGAATTTGAGAGGGTTATATTTCACTTAATTAAGGTTCAAAGTTAGTGCTCTCAATCATCAAATCCATTGTAAATATGTTCACCTGTAAAACCCTTTTTTAGCTGTGGCAATACAAAAACAAGTGGCGGCCTGCAAGCTCTCATTTTCCAACTTCTAATCTAGAAACACTGTTCCAGAGGCTTGTCTTAGTTTCTGCTGTTATTGCAAAATACCATAAATTGGGTAGTTTATAT
>NW_016855356.1:0-438 GCF_001698545.2 Rhinopithecus bieti | reverse complement strand
GAGTGATTCATTTTGAGTATATGTAGATGAATTCTGAAAAATAAAGATTACAAATTTAACTTAGAAATTTGCAGTTTTATATCTAACATAAATATTTTCACAGAAAGTTTACATTAAAGATTTTAAATTACTGAAGTTAAGGGCTGGGCGCGGTGGCTCAAGCCTGTAATCCCAGCACTTTGGGAGGCCGAGACGGGCGGATCACGAGGTCAGGAGATCGAGACCATCCTGGCTAACACGGTGAAACCCCGTCTCTGCTAAAAAATACAAAAAACTAGCCGGGCGACGTGGCGGGCGCCTGTAGCCCCAGCTGCTCGGGAGGCTGAGGCAGGAGAATTGCGTGAACCCGGGAGGCGGAGCTTGCAGTGAGCTGAGATCCAGCCACTGCACTCCAACCTGGGCGGCAGAGCGAGACTCCGTCTCAAAAAAAAAAAAAAA
>NW_016855355.1:0-206 GCF_001698545.2 Rhinopithecus bieti | reverse complement strand
GGCAAGCCTATGGTTATTTAAAAATTAAATTTGGTAGGGTCTCTTTAAAATAAGAGGCAATTTAAATTTATTTTTTATCACACAAGTAATACATGGTTATATTCCTTTTTGTCCTCTTTTTTTTTTTTTTTCAGAGACAGGGTCTTAATTTGTCCCCAGGCTGGAGTGCAGTGGCACAATCACATCTCACTGCAGCCTTCACCTCC
>NW_016855354.1:0-206 GCF_001698545.2 Rhinopithecus bieti | reverse complement strand
CTTGTTTTATCTGAGGATATTTCTTTTTTCACTGTCGGCCTCAATGTGCTCCCAAATATCCCTTTGCAGATTCCACAAAAACTCTGTTAGCAAACTGCCCCATGAAAAGAAAGGTGTAACTCTGTGAGATGAATTCACACAGCACACCGAACTTTCTCAGAAAGCTTCTTTCTAGTTTTTATCTGAGGATATTTTCCTTTTCACCA
>NW_016855353.1:6433-7298 GCF_001698545.2 Rhinopithecus bieti | reverse complement strand
CGCCTCCCAGGTTCACACCATTCTCCTGTCCCAGCCTCCCGAGTAGCTGGGACTACAGGCGCCCGCCACCACGCCCGGCTAATTTTTCGTATCTTTAGTAAAGGCAGGGTTTCACCATCTTAGCCAGGATGGTCTTGATCTCCTGACCTTGTGATCCACCCGCCTCAGCCTCCCAAAGTGCTGGGATTACAGGTGTGAGCCACTACACCCGGCCCTGATCTTTTCTTTGACGGTGGCATTATCTCATTTTTTGATAATACACATGGGTATTGGCAAGCTCTTGGGACCCCATGCCAAGCATCAAGATCCCATTTACCTGGTGATAGGAAACAGACATTCCTCACCCTTTCCACCCTCACCCTTGTTCACAGGGATGGCTGTACCTAAGGTCTATGGGTATTTATGCTTAGGAGAAGAAACTGTAGCTCAATTCACCAGGAAGATGGGAAACAAAAGAAAGCCACTATGTGCTATGTAAATGTCTAGCCATCCAAAACCACCCTCTGCAGAGGAACCCTGGAAGGGCCTTGATAAATTACTCATAATTATTATCAGGCCTCTTTGTGATTACTCACATTTCTCTCAATATAGGGGAAAGATCAGCATTTTACCAAATCCACAACCATCAAACAAACAAGAGCTTTAATACTGCTGAAGAAAATCACACAGCTGAGCAGATTGATGTAGATTTGAATTCATGACCACCTATCTTAACTGGCCCCTCAGCTCTGCCTAGCTAGTATTCATTCTAGTTACTAGTTTTGATTATTTGTATTGACTCTTTTATATTTTCTCCACCTTCTCAAATATCTGATGCCCTCAACTTCCCCCACCCCTCAGTGGACAAAAAAAAAAAAAAAAAAAA
>NW_016855353.1:0-1611 GCF_001698545.2 Rhinopithecus bieti | reverse complement strand
TTTTTTTTTTTTTTTTTTTTTTTTTTTTTTTTTTTTTGGTTCCCAAGTTTTATTCAAGAACTCATACAAAATATTCTTGATAAATGAAATTTAATCCTCATTTTCCTCGTCTTCCTCGTCCTGGTTAATCTAGAAGTAACGTAATTCATAACTCTCTTTGCTGTTGGCAACTACGTGCTACCAGTCACATAGATTATTCTTCTTCAAATATTTTTTGGTGAGATATTTCAAATCCCTTTTGGAGAAAGGCACCACAGATGTCACGGTGATCTTGCTCTTGCTCCTTTCGATGGTTACCACCCCTCCACCAAGGTTCCCAGCTTTTCGTTCACTTTGATCCTTTCTTGCAAAACTGCTCAAAATTGGCAGCATCCATGATTCCATCTTCTACAGGGTGGATGCAATCAAGAGTGAACTTCAGAACCTGCTTCTTTTTTTGCCCCCCTTCGCCACAAGCTTTTTCACAGGAGCCATGGCGGCAGCGGAGTTAGAACGTCAACTATTTTCAATAGTTCACCACTTCCTCCTTCAGCAGCTTGCCACTTCCTCCTTAGATTTTGGAACACCACCCTTCTTTTGTTCTCTTCTCACCTCTCTGGCACCTCTTTATCAGGTCTCTTGGCAAGCACCTTATTACCATTGCAACTTCAAAATGCTAGTGTCCTGTCCTTGGCCCAAAGGCTCTCTGCACACTTCTTCTCTTGATCTTATCGAATATCAAGGTTTTGTTTTATTTTATTTTTTATTTTATTTTGTTTGAGACAGAGTCTCGCTCTGTTACCCAGGCTGGAGTACAGTGGCACCATCTCGGCTCACTGCAACCTCCACCTCCCAGGTTCAAGTCATTCTCCTGCCTCAGCCTCCCGAGTAGCTGGGATTACAGGCATGCACCACCACGCCTGGCTAATTTTTCTATTTTTAGTAGAGACGGGATTTCACCATGTTGACCAGTCTGGTTTCGAATTTCTGGCCTCAAGTGATCCCACCTCGGCCTCCCAAAGTGCTGGGATTACAAGCGTGAGTCACTGTGCCCGGCCATTGTTTTGTATTTTTAGCAGAGACAGGGTTTCGTCGTGTTGGCCAGGCTGGTCTCGAACTCCTAAATATCAAGATTTTAAGTACATTCATATGTCAATAACTCCCAAGAGTGTATCTCCAATCCAGGCTCTCTTCCGGGCTCAAGGCCTGTACTTCCAATTGCCTACATGACCACCCCACTGGAATGCCTCAAAGATATGTCTGGTTTTCCACGTTCAAAACTGAACTCTCAATTTCCCCAGCAGAAAATAGTGACTCTGTCCACACAATTATTCAAGCCCAATTATTCGAAAAGAAAAAGGGCTGGGCGCGGTGGCTCACACCTGCCCCAGCACTTTGGGAGGCTGAGGCGGGCAGATCACTGGAGGTCAGGAGTTTGAGACCAGCCTGGCCAACATGGTGAAACCCTGTCTCTACTAAAAATACAAAAAGTTAGCCAAGCATGGTAGCAGCTACTTGGGAGACTGAGGCAGGAGAATCGCTTGAACTCAGGAGGCGGAGGTTGCAGTGAGCCGAGCCAAGATCACACCACTGCACTCCAGCCTGGGCAACCGAATGAGACTTCGTCTCCAA
>NW_016855352.1:0-296 GCF_001698545.2 Rhinopithecus bieti | reverse complement strand
CCAATCTTGTGGCCTTAGACAGTCTAGTTAACAGACATAAAGGAAGTTCGCTTTGGAAAAGAATGGTTATCTTCAAAAAAAAAGGGGGGGGGGAACACAGGGGCAGAATTTATGTAAAAAGAATGTTATAGGGTAAATTCTTGTCCTGAAATAAATTAACTGGTTGTTTAAGAAAGAAATGTTTGTAATAAGTCTGAAGTTGAGGCAGGTAGAATTGTCTGCGAAAGTCATTAAAGAGGGAAAAAAAGTTATTAAAAAAACAATTTATGCAAGAAATGTTGTACAATTTAAAAGTA
>NW_016855351.1:0-983 GCF_001698545.2 Rhinopithecus bieti | reverse complement strand
GGGGGGGTTGGAGGGTGGATGGTGGGGGTGGGGCCTAGTTGGCCAGAGAGGTCTGTGAGGTGAGAAGGGCTGGGGTCTCTCCTTCTGTCCCCGCCGCCCTGCCTTGCTCTGAATCTCTCCCTCTGTCTGTCTCTGTCTGTCTCTGTCAGTCTCTTTCTCTCTCTACTCCCCACTCTGGTGTCTTTGGAGCCCTGGGTACGGTGTGTGCTGAGTCCGGTCTGGTTTGGGGTAGATGTTCTTTGATCTGTTACCACTCCTGGAGGGAAAGCCCCTGGTCCCCCATTCCTGCAGAGCCAGGCCCCGCAACCAGTCAGTGGGCAGGACGCCCACCAGTTGCCCCCATCTGGCCCAGGGGAACATTCCCTCTGCTCTCCAGGGACCACTGCAGGTGGTGTGGCCCCTGAGGGGAGCATAAGGGTGCAGTGCCTGACTCAGGGGACACAGAAGCCCTGTCCATATGGCCTTTTATGCAGCACAGCACCCAGTCCTTGGCAGCCTACAGCAGGAACCAACAGGGTAGGTGCCCCGGGGCCCCAAAGGTCAGAGTTCCTCCCACAGCTGCCAGGGAGCACAGCGACCGCAGCACAGGGCTTCTGCTCAGCACCGGGACCCCGCTGGCTGCAGCTAAAGAAACAGATAAGTCCAATGGCTCCATGGCCAGGGCCGGGCACCTGGAATAGAGTGGTCCTGGAGCGGCCACATCCACTCCTTCCAGGTGAGTTCCCGGTGACCCTCGGCCTGCAGTCGGCCTTGCTGAATTCTCTTAGGCCACCCGGATGCCCCCTGCTACGCGTCCAGCTGTTGATCGCCCATTGGTCTGTAGAAGACCTGGTCAGCCCGTCTGCCTTCTGTCACCCATGGAGGCGTCCGCAGGTGCTCAGCGCAGCCCGCCCGGCCCTGCACAGACCCGAGGGGACACCAGGGGGCGCTGCCGGCCCGAGGACGCGGGCGCGGGGCGGAGGCTGCGGGGCGGAGGCTGCGGG
>NW_016855350.1:0-540 GCF_001698545.2 Rhinopithecus bieti | reverse complement strand
AAAAGAATGAATGCTGGAAACAAAGATCTTATTTAGGAGAGAGGCTGATGTTAAAATTGAACCATGAGGCCAGGTACGGTGGTTCATGCCTGTAATCCCAGCACTTTGGGAGGTCGAGGCAGGCGGATTACCTGAGGTGGAGGTTGCAGTCCACTGAGATCAGACCATTGCACTCCAACCTGGGTGACAAGAGCAAAACTCCGTCTTAAATAAATAAATAAATAAATAAATAAATAAATAAATAAAATTGAACCAAAAGGTCAAAGTGAGGGGTTTGACGTCAATGTTGTAGCTGAGGCTAAGCTTAAGGGGGTGATACTGGGGGACATCAAGGTTGGGTGTGGGGTCCTAATTGCAAAAGTGCTAGATGCAGGCTGGGAAATGAGAGTTGGAGCGTGACGTGGGATGGGCGGTGAAGGAATAGAGGTGAAAGGAGCGGTCGAGGCCAGGATGCGAATTCACCGTCGAGGCTGAGTGGTCAGGTAGGGGCTGCGGTTACAGGTGAGGAGGTCCCTGGTTTGTTCCAGTTTCGTCCCTTTC
>NW_016855349.1:0-879 GCF_001698545.2 Rhinopithecus bieti | reverse complement strand
ACAATTAACACAGGGCTGCCAATTTAGCTTTACTGCTAACAGGGAGTCATAGGTTATAAATCACTGCATCATTCTGACAGTAAGACTTTAAGTCACAGGTGTATATAAGACTAGTTATTAGCTCATTTTACAGAAATATTTTAATCAGAAAACTCCTTTTTTTTCAGAACAAGTTTATAAAAGCATAATTCAGCATTAAAAACTATTCTGAGATTCTGCATCCCAGCCTCTCGGAACCTGGTTCTTTCTGTGTTTACCAATAGGAAAATATTGCTATTGAAAATATCAATACAATTGACATTATTGGGAATGCTGTCTTCGGACAGATGACAATACCTATTTGTATAATATATACTGCTTAGTGCATCTACCATGAATAGGGCCTTGCTTTGAATTAACAGCAGTTTATAACTCTGAATTCACTTTGTATAAAATAGATGATCATTATCAGTATTCAGGAAAGGGAAAATCCAATCATGAAAGGAGTCATTACAGGTGAGAATTCTAAGAAATTGAGACTGAAATGGTAAGATAATATTGCCTATGAATACAACCTCTTACTGTAAGCTTAGGGTAATTTACTAATTTGGCATTTAGAAGTAAAAGTACAACATCTGTTTCTTAAGTTAGGAGACATATTTTGCCTTATTGCTAGCCTCATCATATAAGGCATGAAAATACATTAATATTATTTTAAAATGGAATATTACCTAAAGTAAGTATAAATGCATTAAAACATAATTCATTAAAATATCTACTAATATTAATGAGCTTACAAAGTAGGATATTTCTTTTAAATATAATTCTTATGTGTGTAATATAAAAATTTGTAACAGAGCAGAATACATAATAAACTATGTCTCTTTGTATGACATATAC
>NW_016855348.1:5483-7107 GCF_001698545.2 Rhinopithecus bieti | reverse complement strand
CCACCTGAAGGAAATATAAATTACAATACTATTCTGCAGCTTGACCTTTTCTGTAAGAGGGCAGGCAAATGGAGTGAAATACCTTATGTACAAGCTTTCTTTTCATTAAGGGAGAATCTAAAACTATTCAGAGCTTGCAGTTTACATTCCACAAGTGGACTTCTCAGCTTACCCCGTATACTAGCCTCCCTATAGCTCCCCTTCCTGTTAACAATAAACCTCCTCTAATCTCCCCACCGAGAAAGAAATATGCAAAGAAATCTCCAAGGGACCACAAAACCACAAAACCTCCGGGCTGGCAGTTATGTCCCCTTCAAGCTGTAGTGGGGAGGAATTTGGCCCAACCCATCCCCTTTTCCTTTCTGGTTCAAAGCAGATCAAGGCAGACTTGGGGAAGTTTTCAGATGATACTGATAGGTATATAGATGTCCTAGAGGGTCTAGGGCAAACCTTCAATCTCACTTGGAGAGATATCATGCTATTATTAGATCACACTCTGGCCTTCAATGAGAAGAATGTGGCTTTAGCTGCAGCCTGAGAGTTTGGACACACCTGATATCTTAGTTAGCTATGTGGTATAATGACAGCTGAAGAAAGGGACAAATTCCCTGCTGGTCAGCAACCTGTCCCCACTATGGATCCCCGCTGGGACCTTGACTCAGATATAGGGGACTGGACTGATAAACATCTGTTGACCTGTGTTCTAGAAGGACGAAGGAGAATTAGGAAAAGCCCATGAATTATTCAGTGATGTCCACCATAACTCAGGGAAAGGAAGAAAGTCCTCTGCCCTCCTTGAGCAGCTAAGGGAGGCCTTAAGAAAATATACTCCCCTGTCACTCAACTCACTCAACTCAGCCACAGATATGAGGAGAAACCTTCAAAAGTGAGCCCTGGGCCCTGAACAAAATCTAGAGACATTGTTAAACTTAGAAATTTTAGTTTTCTGTGATAGCGACCAAGAGGAACAGGCTGAAAAGTAAAAGAACAGAGAAAGGCTTCAGCCTTAGTCATGGCCCTCAGACAAACAAACCTTGGTGATTCAGAGAGGACAGAAAATGGAGCAGGCCAATCAGCCGATAGGGGTTGTTACCAGTGTGGTTTTCAAGGAAACCTTCAAAACGATTGTCCAATGAGAAAAGCTGCTCCCTCAGCCATGTCCACTATACTGAGGCAATCACTGGAAGGTGCACTACCTCAGAGGACAAAGGTTATATGGGCCAGAAACCCCTAATCAGATGATGCAACAATAGGACTGAAAGTGCCTGGGCAAGCGCCAGCTCATGTCATCACCCTCACTGAGTCTCAGGTACATTTAACCGTAGAGGACCAGGGAATTGACTTCCTGTATGGACACTGGCACAGCTTTCTCAGTTTTAATCTCCTGTCCTGGACCGCTGTTCTCAAGGTTCATTACCATCCAAGGAATCCTGGGATGGCCTGTAACCAGGTAATTCTCTCACCTCCTCAGTTGTAATTGGGAGACTTTGCTCTTTTCACATGCCTTTCTTGTTATGCCTGAAAGAAAGGCGTATTATTAGGGAGGGACATATTAGTCAAAACTGGAGCCATTATCTACATAAATATGGGGAATGAGTTACTCATTTTAGTCCCCTGCTTGAGG
>NW_016855348.1:0-2531 GCF_001698545.2 Rhinopithecus bieti | reverse complement strand
CTCTCTCTCTCTCTCTCTCTCTCTCTCTCTCTCTCTCTCTCTTTCTCTCTCTCTCTTTTTGTTTGTTTGAGAGGTTTTCTCCCTCTGTTGCCCAGGGTGGAGTGCAGTGGATCGATCTCTGCTCACTGTAACCTCCATCTCCCAGGTTCAACTGATTCTTCTGCCTCAGCCTCCTGAGCAGCTGGAATTACAGGTCACAGGCACACACCACCATGCCCAGATTTTATTTTTTTATTTTTTATTTTTTATTTTTTGGTATTTTTAGTACAGATTAGATTTTGCATTTTGGTCAGGCTAGTCTCAACCTCCTAACCTCATGATCCACCTGCCTCGGCCTCCCAAAGTGTTGGGATTACAGGCATGAGCCACCGTGTCCAGCCAACAACATTTAACATAATTGTAAAAACAATGAAGTAGAAGTCTCCTATATTGGAAAGCCTAACAAAAGAGCAATGAAACATCTACAGACAACAATCAAAGATAGGTTTCTTGCAGGCAGGACATCTGCAGTTGAGTCAATGAACACTGATGCCAGGACACTCCTTACCTTGCTATCTTGTTTGTGTGGTTATTTAAAACCCGAAGGACAAACCCAGGCTTTCCACTTAGTTACATGCTTGCTCCATGGGGCGCTAAATGAGGTGTCTGCTGGCTGAATCTGTTGAATAATGCAGCCAATAATAATTCTCCACTCATCTGAAAAGTAGTGATAACAAGAAATCAGTTACACTTTCCTGGAATTTAAAAAATTATAAAATCAAGTATTTGTATATTGCACATCTCTCCATGCCTGAAGCAAGGTCTTTGTGACAATACCATTCCCTCTTATATTTAGATAGAGAGAGTGATGTGTTACACGCACTGACTTTTAATTATAGTATGACTATCTGGAAAATTCTTTGTGCATTCCAGAGAGTGTGAAGAAAATCCCAGTGCCTCAGAGGAAGCTGAAAAGTTCCTGCTGTAACATTTCCAGCCATGTCTTTAACATCTGTCACACTGAGCTGGTGGATATCAGGCAGGAACACCTCTTTCCCTCTTTACTAGAGAGACCAGGATGGGCAAGAGGGTGGAGGGTACCTGCTTCCTAAGAGAAAAAGGCAAAGGGGGCAACGTCAACAGAAAAATGAGAAAAGGATGGAATGTTTCATGAGCTGCCATCTAATGTCTTACTTCCAAACTCCATGGGAACAGGAACCCTGACTAATTTGTTCATTGTATTCTCCCCAGTGCCTGCTTGGTCTTCACCTTCATCAGATGCTGGACAAGATACAGGATGAATGAATGGATGTTGTTGCAGACCTGAGTAGACTGTTAGGGCTAGCTTTGGGGCAAACAGCCACAAAATCAGGGCCACCCAGGATGATACAATCAACGCATGCCCATGTGGGCTTCTTTGGGCATTTCAGAGAAGGTGAAATTCTGAAAGTGAAAGAGAGCTGACACACTAGCATGTAAAGTAAGAAATATGAGCTTGCATTGAGGCGTTCTGGTTGGTTACCTCTGCAAACAGCTAGACTAACATTGCTAGGAGGCAGGGATCAATAAAACCCAAGTATTCCTGTATGTCACATACTACTCTGTTTCAGTCTTTATAATTTTTTTTGTTTGTTTTGTTTTGTTTTTTTTTTTTGTTTGTTTGTTTTCCCAGCATTGGAGGGAACAGTCCACAGGCTGCCTTCTTTTCTGCTGCCAATTACAAGCTCAAAGACCTCTAAAAGCACCCTTAACTTTGGATGATTTGCTAGAAAGATGCACAAAATTCACTGAAAGATGTTATACTCATGGTTTTGATTTATTACAGGGATGGAATGAGGATTGAAAAGCAGTCACTGGAAAAAGAACATAGAGTGGATTTCAGAATATTTCCAAATGTGGAACTTTCAGTGGCCCTGAACTTGTGAAGTCTTGGACAGCATTACTTTTCTGGCATTAATGTATAAAAATATTCATGGATCCGGAGCAAGATGACTGAATAGGAGAAGCTCCAGCCTCCAGCTCCCAGCACGAGCGACACAGAGGACGGGTGATTTCTGCATTTCCAACTGAGGTTTAGACTGACACCTCACACTTCACACGGTGGGGTACACCCCTGAGACGAAGCTTCCAGAACAAGAATCATATAGCAACACTCACTGTTCAGCAATATTCTGTCTTCTGCAGCCTTCATTGCTGATACCCAGGAAAACAGAGTCTAGAGTGGATTTCAAGCAATCTCCAACGGACCTACAGCTGAGGGTCCTGACTGTTAGAAGAAAAACTAAGAAACAGAAAGGATACCTACACCAAAACCCCATCAGTTCATCACTGTCATCAAAGACTAAAGGCAGATAAAACCACAAAGATGGGGAAAAAAGCAGGACAGAAAAGCTGGAAATTCAAAAAATCAGAGTGCGCATCTCCCCCTCCAAAGGAAGGCAGCTCATCGCCAGCAATGGAATAAAGCTGGATGAAGAATGACTTTGATGAATTGAGAGAAGACATCAGTTGATCAGACTTTTCAGAGCTAAAGGAGTAACTATATAAGCAGT
>NW_016855347.1:0-882 GCF_001698545.2 Rhinopithecus bieti | reverse complement strand
AGGATAACCCATCACAGCAGATGAGTACCTGACATACTCCCTGAAGCTGAAGCAAGGTAACGGAGAGCTTCAACTGATAAATGAGGATGAGAAAACAAAAGAAATTATCATTTTTCAGTTTACTATTGCTAGTTTTCCCAAATTTGCAGTTTTCTATGTCTTCAACTGGCTATTCCTATAACTTAATGCTGTTGAATATCTGAATTAATAGATTTTATTTTAAATTACATTTGTCCTTGTTCTAAAACAAGTTTCTTGTTCTTTCACCTATGTGTATGCTATGATTAGGTTAATTTTATCTCCCTGCCTAGGGTTTGTGATCTTCTACTTAGCCATACAATGTGGAGCAAAATGGATATTTATTTAAAAAACATAGACTAAAACATGAACGTGTGCTAGTCCAAGCACTGGCAAACTACAGCCCAAGACAAATCATGGCCAATCCTGCCCGCCAGCTGTCTTTGTAAATAAGGTTTTCTTGGAATAACGCTATGCCCATTCATTTACAGATTTTCAAAAACTGTTGTCATGCTCCAATAACAGAGTTGAGTATTTGGAAAAGAGACCACCCAGCTTGAAGAGCCTAAAATATTTACTGTTTGGCCCTTTACAGAAACACTTATATTAGGCAATTTTATGATTTTTTTATGTTTTTCTAGGTACCAGTTAAATAGATAAAACTTTTCTTTTCTTTTCTTTTCTTTTTTTTACCAAACTCAAGTCCAACCTTCTCTGCCTATGTCAATATTTACATATGACTAAAATGCTTCCTCAAATAGAGAACAATAGCTTCCAACTTTTAGGCTGTTTTTTCTGGTGTTTTTTTTTTTTTTTTTTTTACTTTACATTCTAGGGTACATGTGCACGACGTGCAGGTTTGTT
>NW_016855346.1:0-877 GCF_001698545.2 Rhinopithecus bieti | reverse complement strand
AAAGGGACATTTGGGAGCACATTGAGACCTATAAGGAAAAACCAAATATCCCCAGAAAAAACTAGAAAGTGGCTTTCTGTGAAACTGCTTTGTGATGTGTTCATTCATCTCAAAGAGTTACATCTTTCTTTTGACTCCACAGGTTGGAAAAACTCATTTTCTAGAATCTTTGAAGAAACATTTGGGAGCCCATTAAGACATATGGGGAAAACTGAATATCTTCACCTAAAAACTAGAAATAATCTATCTGTGAAACTGTTTTATGATGTGTGGATTCATCTCATAGGGTTAAACATTTCTTTTGATTCAGCAGGTTGGAAACATTCTTTTGTACAATCTGCAAAGGGGCATTTGGGAGCCCATTGATGCCTATGGGGCAAAACCTAATTTCCACAAATAAAACTAGAAAGAAGATATTTGTGACACTGCTGCATGATGAGTACATTTATCCCACAGAGTTTAACATTTCTTTTAATTCAACAAGTTGGAAACACTCTTTTTGTAGAATCTGTGAAGGGAAATTTGGGAACCCATTATTGCCAATGAGGAAATACTGAATACTCCACATAAAAACTACAATGAAAGTATCTGTGAGACTGCCTTGTGATGTGTGAATTCATAGCAAAGAGTTGAAACTTTCTTTGGTTCAGCACGTTGGAAACATGCTTCTTGTAGGATCTGAGAAGGGACATTTTGGAGCCCATTGTGGCCTTTGGTGGAAAACCAAAAACCCCAGACAAATAAGCTATCTGTGAAACTGCTTTGTGATGTGCAGATTCATGTTACAAAGGTAAATGTTTCTTTTATTTAGCAGGTTAAAACACTCTTATTGTACGATCTATGAAAGGACACTTGGGAGCCTTTTGAGGCCTAAGAA
>NW_016855345.1:0-292 GCF_001698545.2 Rhinopithecus bieti | reverse complement strand
ATATACATACAATCAATTAAATACATATATAATTATATATACAACAAACACATACTCCTTTAGGAAATATTTCTAGAACTCAAATAGGTTGGGATAGAAGATATACACAATTTTAATGCTCTCAATATATTATTTTGACATTGCTCCCCAGAGCAAATACAACAACATAATTACCCACAGTAACGTATGCACATTCCCATTTCTTCACATATCAAAACTGCATATTTTCATTCTTTTATTTTTTGATGTTTTCAGAGGCAAAACAAAGTATTTGTTTTATTTTATTTTTTAA
>NW_016855344.1:20768-22113 GCF_001698545.2 Rhinopithecus bieti | reverse complement strand
TACAGGAAATTAAATGAACTATATATTCTTCTTCAGTCATGGCCTCCAATTAAAGTTTTCTTAGTAAATAATTATGTTTTATCAACTGACAAAACTTATGTCACATTTTCTGTGCATTGACAGGTTAATCATGTATAATTTCATACAAAAAAATATACAGAGGATATATGTCTAAGCTGCCAAAAAATATGTGTCTAAGCTGTCAAACCATTACACAACAGAAGGGTAGAAACCACAAAATTACGACACACCCTCAAGAAACTGAAATTTATTACCTGAAAGTCAGTATATGGTATCTCTGTATGGAAAAAAAAAAAAAAAAAAGTTGTTTTCTGGATATCAGCTTTTACCATGGTCTAGTTAGATAAGATCAAATATAATTGACATGGTGAAAGGTATTATAAATGATTAGAATGTTTTAATGGGATGAACACTTACATAGTGCTATTTAGTATTCTCTTTAGCATGTAATAACGATTTTGCTTTCAGGTGCCACCCTTTGGATATGTGATAAAGCCCCTGTGATATTTTCCTCAAGCAGTACAGTCTCACTGTTGCTACATACAGTGAGTGTTAAACTCTGAAATCCTTGTTTGCTTAATTGTTATTTTGGTTCAATATTTTTTACTAGTAGTATTGTTTAGCAAAATGCAATATAAAAACAAATTGGTGCAGCACACCAACATGGCACATGTATACATAGGTAACAAACCTGCACATTGAGCACATGTGCTCTAGAACTTAAAGTATAATAAAAAAAGAAATTATTACACATTGTATGCCTATATCAATATATACCATATACCCCATAAATATATACACCTGCTACAATATATACACCTAGCCACAAAATTTTAAATTAAAACCAAAGAAAAAAATTTAAGTGAAAAGAAACCCTCTTCAATAAACTTGCTAAATTAATACTAAACAATCAAATAAACAGAGTAATTCCTTAGACAAGACTTAGCTCGTCATGGAGTGACTACAAGGCACAAGCATTAAGTTACCAAATCAGATCTTTTTTTATGGTGAACAGAGAACTATATGAGTTGCTGTGCAACAATTTTGAGAGCTTAACTAAAACTAGTACTTTAAATTATACACATTCTGTATATTTCAGTCAAAGTTTGATAGGCAAGCTCTATTTTTTCTTTGTTTCTCCAGCGAATAATCTTACCAACATATGGTAACATGATTTTGTAAAATAACACTTGCTTTTTCATTTTACGGATGGGGCATTTTTTTATATTAAGAAATAACTGTTTTCAGAGTTTGAAAGTTTCTTAAAAAATTAAAACACACACCTATAGTGTTAGTCAGGTTCTCTAGAGGGACAGAACTAATG